>NW_027656095.1:0-173432 GCF_964235325.1 Thermobia domestica | reverse complement strand
GTGTAATCTCTATGCAGACCATCCATTTGTCGCAGTATTGCGACAATTTTGAACTTCCAAATTCCTGTTCATAATTACTGTTATTGCTAAAGGTTCCTGGCCTCCATATATTATTTTCGCCGTTGCAGGGAAGGTGGTTAATTTGTTTCTATATGTATAGGGTTCTTGAATTGCAACTATATCTATATCGTTAGTTTCCGCGTATCTTCGTAGTTCCATTGTACCTAGCTTCGAACGTTGCGAATTGTTCTGTGCAATTTTTATTGTTGTTAGTATACTATGCATGTTTTGTGTAAACGTAAGCATCCATACCCGATCTGCTATAGTCTAAACATATTCTTCCGTGCGCATTTACCATTTGTTTGTAGACATTTTCAAGTTCCCAATGGATACCCCTTCTTTCATATATTTCATTAATCAAATCAATCAGTTCCCACCCATTTGCTGGTAGATCATAAGTTCTAAGTTCAATTCTATCTACTTCTTCCAGAACTGGATATGTGATTGTTCTTCCCTTATCATGTAGATCTCTGATTACTTGACGGAATGCTACACTTAGTATATTTTTATCCTCCAGTTTTGCCAATCTGTATAGGTGGTTCATGTTTTCATATAGTTGTTTTGGCTCCCTAAAAATTGTGCCTAGCTCTTCTTTGCTGTCCGCGAGTGTAGTTGACGTTATTTTGTTATCCTGGATAGGTTCTTCCGTAACCGGAAATAGATATTTATCTTCCCCGTGCACAAAGTGAATCTTAACATCTTTTTTGTCATTTTTTGTCGATTCACGTTCCCTTTGTCTAAGATTGTTCATCTTCTTCGGTGTTACTTGTAGTTCTTTGCCTTGGTTATCTCCATCCGTTAGGTCCACTTGTATGGATTTTTCCTTTGTCGTTATTGCAGCTCTTCCTTTCCTATCTAAGGATTCCTCTAGCCTTTGTTTGTCTCTTCTTATTTTGCTTGGGGATTTATTTTTCTTGTTCTTATACGGTCTATACTGCTTATCCATAGTTAATCTTACTAATTATGCGTTCTCGGGCGACTCTGTATGAGACACATTCTTCTGAATTCGGAGTTTGACAAATTTTGTGCCTTAATTTACACGGAACGCAAATCTTTTTGTCTTTCTCCTCACAGTCCTCGCTCTTATGGCGCAGCGTGCCGCAATACCTACATCTTTGTTTGTCTTTACTCTCGCAATACTTCATGACGTGTCCAAATTCTTGGCAGTTATAACACTGAGGGACTACAATGAAGTCCTTGATTTTGTGGGATTCGTAGTCTATATAGATCCTGTCCTTGTTTATTAGCATTTTCCTAGTGGTAGGCGTAACCTCTATAACTAAGTGGCATTTCTTCTGGCCTCTTTTGCCTGCTCTGAACCGTGCCTTAATGTTTTTGGCTTCTAGTAGTTCATCCTCATCAAAATTTTGCTCTATGATTGCTGCAACCAGTTCTTCGTCTTTCATATCTGCTGGGACTCCATAAACAATCATCAGAGGGTTCCTTTTCCTGCTCTCTTCAACTCTGAAGTCTCTCTTTATTTGCTCTTTGGTTGCAATTTTTGTAGGTCCTCTTTGGTAGCAGTCTCCAATACAACTAGATCTTTCGTTGTTCGCATGCCAGTTATCTTCAATTTCTCTTTTCTGGGATCTATCGTTTCTGTTAGGCGTTGAGCCGTTTCTTTCACCGTTTCTCCCTCATTTGGTCTGAAGAACAGTGCTGGTTTCGTCTTCGCAGTAACTTCAAGAATCTTCTTTTCTTTTTCTGTCACTTTTCTACCTCTTACGATATCCGACCATGTTGTATTATCGTCCGTATCCATTCTTTCGTTCATTTCATCAATCTTCCTTGTTAAGTTTTGGATCTCTTTTATAACTGTGTCTCCATCTACTCCCCGTTTTTCGTTTAGTTCCGCAATTCTTTCTCTATATATGCTTTTCTGTTTCTCATTCTCGATTGTTTCTCTGCCAAATAATTGCTGTGTTTGGTGAAGTTCTTCCTTCAACTGATTATGTTTCTTCTCTAGTAGATTAAATTCATCTTCTAATTTGTTTAGTTTCCTCGTCTTATCTTGTAATTGTTTCCTTAATTCATTTCTACTTTCGGTTATTTCCGTGATTTCTATCTCCCATCTTTTGTATTGCCTTTCCCTGTTTTTCTTGATTTCGAGTTTTTCCTCCTTTAGGTCTTCTATTTCTTTTTCTAGTTTGTTGTTCTTGGATTTTAGTTCAACAATTATTTTTTTGTCTTCTCCTCTGTTACCTTTCTGTCCTGTCATCATCTCCATTTCGGTAATTAGTCTTTCCTTCTGTAAGCTCTCATATTTTTCTTGTAGTTTGGAGTTCATCTTCTCCATCTGCTCCAGTCTTCCTAGTAGTTGTGAGCGATCCTTTACCCAGACTATTGCTCTTTTCTTCAATTTTTCCAAATGCGTCTTGCCTATCTTTTTCCAATCCAATAGATTTTCAATATATGTCATTTCTTGGTCTAATTGGCCCATGGTATCAAACCCAGGTTCTTCCATTGTGTTCCTCTTTGTTTGGAGCTCCGGAGTAGTTGATTCTTCCCGTGTCTTTTTATTGTGTCCGTTTTCATCTATTTTGTCGATTCTTACAGTGGGATTGATTGGAGATTGGTCCCTTGAGGGCGTTCCCGGAGGGGATCTATACATCGCCATACTCGGATTGTGATTATACGCACACACCGGTGTGTACTGAACACTGATTATTCTTAGTAATAGTCACAAACGTGTTTGAGTTTATGTGTTCTATACACCACACGAAAGTTACGATGGGCAATAACTTTTTATTTCTTGAGCGATTTAACTAAGAACTTGGTAGGAACACTTTAGACACCCTTCCCGAACGGGGGGACTTGAGAGAATTAAAAAAAGGGGGGAGGGGAGGTCCTGGGAGGAAGGAGGGTTGAGGACCCTCAGTCCCTGGTCCTTTCGGTCCGGGTGCCACAGTGCCCCAAAGTTGGCTTAAAAGCCCATGCTGTACATCTTTTTTATATGAGTAATTCTAGTCCGAGAAATGTAGAGAATATTCAAAGTCCTTACTCACCGTTTAGAATGTTCATCCGCAGCTGTATACAAGTTCATTCACTACACAGTCGATGAGTACAACAGGAAATGCTGATCTTTTAGTTTTTACTTTTTAAAATACTTCCCACTATAAACACATCTATATGCTTTACATTGATTATAATGTTATTAACTGTGAGATTTTTGGCCAGTTTTTCACTTATATTTTAGGAACCAGTGGTCCAATTTTGATATGGTTTTCACTATCGTCCTCTCCGAACATTCACGGATCCAACTATGTATAGCACTAGTCACTACACACACTTCTCACCACCTCTTTTCGCTCCTTTTACGGAGAAACGATAAAACACACGTACTCGCTAGAGATGCTAGTTTTCTTCCAGGATGATAATGCACCCATTCACACAGCTGGCGTTGTTGCAGCGTGGTTTGAGGAACATCGGGATGAAGTTCAACATCTCCCCTCGCCCGCCCAATGCCCAGAACTCAACATAATTGATCATCTGTGGTCCGTCTTGGAAACACGACTCCGGCGACGATTTCCACCTCCATCCTCTCTCACAGAACTGGACGATGCCCTGCACGAGGAATGGTGTAAAATTCCACTTGCTACCATTCACGACCTCTATGCCTCCATCCCACGTCGCATCAAGGCTGTTCTGAAGGAGAAAGGTGGCCCGACAGCATATTAATCTGATAAGTTGCAATTTCGTTCAGGTGTTTCCATTTTTCTGATCACCATCTGTATGTGATGCATGTGAAATATTTGCATAGGGCTTTATTATTTCGCCGCATATACGGTAAGTTAGTGGATTATGAAGTAAGATAAGAGTAATATTAGTAATGTTACATTGTTATTGAAACTTGTAACAGAGGAGAGGCGCTTTTGCTCTTTTTGATCTAATGTCATTAAGAAGAATAAAGGTATGATATATCCATAAATCTGTGAGATGTATTTCAGTTTTCTCTTTTGGTGAATTTTGGCAAGTTTATGTCATTTATACATTATTTCAAATAATGACATTCCCAGGCTTGTGATCATAAATTTGCATGCAAACAAAAACATTTGTATATGTAAAGAAGCAGTTCTTGTTTTCATTATTAGTGCATTTTTAGGACAAAAGCTCAGTTGTCTAAAAATGACTTTCAGAGCAGCATATTGTATCTTCGTGAATGACTGTAAAATTAAGAAATCTGGTTGCTGGACACTAATTGTGTATAATTATCAATTTCTTGTAGTGTATTTTTTTTCTGTGTGAAGTATTTTTGAAAATAAAATAACTAATTACATAAAACAGCATTAATATTTAGAAAGAAACTTTTTCATAAAATGAAATAACAACTTCATTTCTTTGTAATGAAGAAACTTGATGTATTTGGAGTTCACAAATTTTGTCAATGTCAACGCGTGTTCTTTTATCTTGCTTTGATTCTAGATGTAGAAAGCTTGAATTGAAGTATATATCTATTACGTATGTATCTTCCTAAAAAAACTTATAAAGTGTACCAACAGAATATATAAACATTTAAAAACAAAATAATACAATTCTTGTTTCTTTCAACACAAAACTCCACAATTGCAGACAAATAAAACCGGTTTTGAAGCTTCTAAATAGTTTTGTAATTTATTTCGTACTTTCTTTCTACTTGTTTAAGAGCATGTAGGTTAAGAGATAATACGAGCAGCAAATTTAAACGCATAAAGAATGATGAAGGTACTAGCAAATGGCTCCACGACACCACGTATGGAGGATATCTTAGCGAACCATTCTGACTTTTTTAATCCCTTCTACGTAGCTAAAATCAAAGAACGCTGAAATACGTATTTGTTTGTTTTAAATGAGAGGTTCAAATTAAATGTGTGTGACCTTAAAAGTTTTCCTCACATTTAGCGAAACTCGCCGTATTTTTTATTTTATTTTATTTATTTATTTATTTTTTGGATGAGGTTTAACTGGATTGTTGACGGAACTTGCACAATACAATACTTAAAGTTTTTGTTTGCAAATAAACCTACATCTGTTTTATTTTCTGGTTATAATCACCATAATTTGCATCGTTGGTTTCTTGAGCAATGAAGAATTCGTATTTTCCATTGAACCGATGTTCAACGTAGTAGGACTTTGCTAGTAGTAGCTTGTAATTCCCATCTAAGCGCTTCACATCGTTTGTACTTAACAGTACAAATTCTCAAGACTGCGTTTCGTTCAGTTTGAAGAGCTGTCGTGATTGTCTAGTCAAGTTTTCAGCTTTTACTAGAACCTCTAAACGATTGGGTTTATTTATCTTTACAAGTAATTCGTAACGGGGAAATAGAGTTCGATCCCAAGACCATTGCCATGCAGTACAACTGCGTTTACCACTCGATCATCTGTCTTATGTGATAAGCAGCCTCTTATTAGGCTTTTATATTTAAAATATCAACTTGGTCCAAATTTGATTACATGTAGATCGCTAATGGTATATTTCCACAAGGCGAGTATAGGCTCCTTCTAAAGGTATTACCAAATACTACTGAAAAATATAATAAAAAATCAAACATCGTGTTTTTTTTTTAAAAAAGTAAATTTTTGCATATTTGCGTACTTTACCCGTAGACAATAATGTTTATTCCAAATTCAATTTTCGCGCTTCTATTTTCCCATTACCCAAAGTAATATATACAGAATTCACGACGACAAGAGCTTTTGATCTGAATAAAAACACGAATTCCCTGCTTTCTATCGACATTTAATTTATTCGTGAATATGGTTTTCGTTTGTTAATATTGATCCCAGATATTTGAAAGTATTCACTTTATCAAAAGTATTATTCCATATTTTTACCCACCCATAAGTTGTAGTTTTACGATCCTGACAAACTTCCATGTATTTAGTTTTCTCTGCATTTACTTCTAAACCTATGACCCTGTAAGCGTTTAATAAGACCTCTGCATTTCCGTCTACTGTTTTCCTATCATCCCCTATTAAATTTACATCCTGGTGAATCCCATTTAACTCTAGGCCCTGGTTGCTATCTTGCAAAGTTGAATAATAACGGCGACAACGCATCTTCTTGTTTCAGGCCATTCTCGACGTGAAAGCTCGCGGATATAAATTTTCCTACCCGACTTTACTTTGTTATTCATTTAAACATATCTTAATTAATCTAATTAGCTTCTTCCGCATTTCCAATTATGTAAGAATGTCGTACAATGCTTCTCTTCTAACCGGGTCGTAAGCCTTTCTAAAATCAATATAGAGATGATGTATGATCTGTCAGGAAAGTAAATGTACACCTATTTTTCGAGTCTGGCATTCCTGCGCTCCATCCGTGGAGAGTATGAGAATTAAATCAATCAAATGTTTACTGAGGGGCAAAAAGAAAAGCTTAATCTGAATAAGACATTGCAGAGGGGCACAAGCTGTGAATACGAATAGTGCATTGTGTAAATAAAGGACGACACCGAAAGAGAAAGCCAGAAACCGCTGTTAAACTTACAAAAAAAGAGTAAAAATTGTCGAAGTGGGAACATAAAACACAAATACAACAAATACGCCGACAACTAAACGATCACCATGCCATGATCCTGGTGTAGTGGTTAAGGTGCTGGCTTACAAATGCAAAGGAAGCAAGTTCGAATCTTAAGCGAGGATATTTTAAAAAATTTTCTTAATAATACATACAACTCATGAGAGATGGTAAAAGAGGTCGTATTTAGTTTTTCGTAGCAATTATTATTGGTAATGTTTAGTACTGATAATACTTTTTGTCTTTGCGTATTGCTTTTATTCTTTTCTTCATTTCCAAAGAGAAGAATATCCGAACAAATGCCACCAAAATTCCTCATATTTTCAATGTAAACGCCATTTGCAATTAGTGAAGAATAAAAATTGAACGTTCCGATGTAGCTGCAAAAAGTAAAAAGAAAAACATGGAAGTGGACCATACTCATGGTTATTAAAAATACAATTTCTACATGCCTTACACCTCCCGACCACGTTTCTACGTTAGCAAGTAAGAGGTTTGTGTTTAGGTTAGGTTGGTCAATACGTTTTGCAAAGGGGCCCGATTTAGCTCTGACGCACCACAGGTGCGAGAAGGGAGAAAAACACTTTTTCTCTCTGCCTCTGTGTGTCTATTTATCTATCTATTTGTATATATATAACGCTATTTGTGAATGCCATAACCACCCTAATTTTCAGCGGATTGAGACGAAACTTGGCACAAACATTAATTGTTGAAATATCTTGATGAGTTCGTTAACCAGAATAATCAGATGAAAATGTTCAAAATGGTGGCCCTTCAAACTCTTAAAAAGTTCCAAGGGAACCAAATTTTGCCCATAAATAGGTATTCAGAAAGTTTGAATAAATTTTCCTCTTTTACTGAAATATTTGTGTGCAGAAAGTTATTGAAATATTGGACCCGATTAATCGCCTAAAGAAGGTTCACGCCCTTTCGCTACGGTCAGGGTTTTTTTTTTTTTTTTTTTTTGCAGGAGGGGGTTATCTTGCTATTGGAACAAGATGATTGTTAGTGATGATATGAAATTACACATTGAAAGTAAAGTAACTTGTGTAACGTGTTATTTGAAAGAATAATATAATAAATGTGAATTCCTCTAACACAAAGAACTGTAAATCATTTATTTCGAGTTCGGGAGCCTGAATGGCGAAGAGTGTTATTTGATTTGCTTTTTAGTAACACATTGCATTGCAAATAAAGGTAAGCAACATTAGTGGTAAGTAAAATAATAATAATAATAATAATAATAATAATAATAATAATAATAATAATAATAATAATAATAATAATAATAATAATAGGTGTTGTTTGTGGCAAGGTAATATCTTAATCAATTCTTCTTCAAACGTAATGATTGTAACGCCATATCTCCCTTACAAACAAAATATTAGCAATTTATATCGAGAGAACGAGAAACTGTAGAGCGATGGGAGCAACGTTGGACAGTATGCACTCATAGTACTCAGAAAAGTAAGCGATTTCAATGCAAAAGGAACGAAGAGTCATTGTCATGGGTACTCATGGGGCCACGGCAGAGCCCTCTTTAGGCAAAGTGTCAATAACTTATATCGAGAGGTGATACTGGGATGGGACCAACTTTGGACACCGTGGACCCATAAAGCGCATCGGAAAAAATAGGGGGGGGGGGGGGGCGCCAGCCAGCCTTACTTATTTCCACATAATAATATAAAATTATGTTGTCGAAATACACACACGAGTTAGCTACTAATATTTCATATTATTATTATTATTATTATCGACAGCGTCTTTTCATTACGTGTGCGTGTTTGACATGAAGCCAAAGAGAAGATCCATCATTCGTAGAAAGAATAATAGTCAGTTACTTTAACTGTGAACGACAGCGAAAAATACGAAAAGAGTGGACTACCTGTAGCGTCAAGAAGCAATATTTTCTCTCAAATGGATAAAAAATCAAGCCGAGATTAATTCGAACTCTCATGGACGGCGCGAAAAGGCAGTGCTTTGTCCACTTTTTTTTAACTGACTCACTGAACGTGTTTCAGTAACTTACTTATTGCTAATTTTACTTGCTTCACTTGTTTAACTTGCTTTTTCTAATAATTTATAACGACAGAGACACGAACACAGAAACATCGAGAACAGTTAAAAATCATAGATGCTCTCCCGCCGGGAATCGAACCCGGAACTCCATACACCAAAGGCGCAAGTGCTAGCGACTAGACCAGCGGGAAGGGCACCATTCTCTCCCTGTGTCGTTAGAGATTACGACCACTGTATTGCCAGCTATCACTTCCGTTGGGTTGTATACTATGATCACATGTTTCTTCTCTGCTGGAAGAGTAAAACTTACATTATATGTAATACATGAGGTATTTAGACCTATATGCTCTTCATATAATGTAATAAAAGGGTCATGCTGGGAATAAGAAAAAGAACATTCCTTGAACAAAACGGAAACTATTGGCATCAGAAATATTTATCTACGAGGCATGTGCAGTAGTATATTTCAGAATAGTTACTGTTTTGTTCAGTAAACGAAGAAAGGGGTATAAAAAAGCAAATATGTCGCGTCAAAGAGATCGACCAGATTTGACAGGGGCGGAAGCAGATGTATAGTAATAGAACAACTTCGCTCAGTTGATACGAGCCGAGCCGGTTGATATCACTACCCGAGTTGGTCTTCTGCTTGGGCTCAAAAATTCGACCGTGCAGGTCTCAGCCTTAATTTTAAGAACTACAGTATAATTTTAAGTACTACAAGAAAAATACTTTTGACTCGACTCGGATTGAACTCGAGTCGAGTCGAATTTTGGCTCGACTCCTGCTCATCCCTATTCGTATTTGTATTTTGTTTCCACTTCAACAATTTCTACTCTTTTTTTTCTTCTTTTACCTATTGTTTCTGGATTTCTCTGTCGGTGTCGTCCTTTATTAACACCATGCACTATTCTTATTCCCAGCTTGTGACCCGCTTCAATGTCTTATTCAGTTTAGGCTTTTCTCCTTACATTGACTTGACATGTGATTGATTTAATTCTGACTTTCCGCGCACGACCGATGAAAATGTTTTATTATTATTATTATTATTATTATTATTATTATTATTATTATACTATTGAACTTGCACGGCGAAATTACTGTATAATACGATATCATTTCAGTAATTTTATTCCATTGTATGTTATTTAATTTATTAATGGGCACTAAATTGTCTCCAGATCAACGAATAAATTAACTACGGCATGCACTTTGGTGGAAATATCATTACATGAACATGTTTGGAACGAACCAATAATCTTATTGCAATGATATTTCCACCAAAGTGCATGCCGTAGTTAATTTATTCGTTGATCTGGAGACAATTTAGTGCCCATTAATAAACTAAATAACATACAATGGAGTAAAATGACAGAAATGATATCGTATTATACAGTAATTTCGCCGTGCAAGTTCAATAGTATAATAATAATAATAATAATAATAATAATAATAATAATAATAATAATAATAATAAAACATTTTCATCGGTCGTGCGCGGAAAGTGAGAATTAAATCAATCACATGTGAAGTCAATGTAAGAAGAAAAGCCTAAACTGAATAAGACATTGAAGCGGGTCACAAGCTGGGAATAAGAATAGTGCACGGTGTAAATAAAGGACGACACCGAAAGAGAAATCCAGAAACAGCAGGTAAAAGGAGAAAAAAGAGTATACATTGTTGAAGTGGAAACATAAAATACAAACACGAATAGGGATGAGCACAAGTCGAGCCAAAATTCAATTCAACTCGAGTACAATTTGAGTCGAGTCAAAGGTAATTTTCTTGAATTGAGTTCCGAGCCAAGTCACTGTTTTCGAGGTCTAGTTTCGAGTTGAGTTGAGTTTGATAATGGCTCTCTCGCTCGTTCAGCTCGTTTTAACTCGTTTTGAAATATTGGCTTGATCAGACTGGAAAGCAAAAGCCATGAGAAATGTAAGCAGTAATGTGGAATACTTTTAGTGTTGCTCACGACAGAGGTGCGTCTCATCTCGTAATTTTAGTGCATCTCGTGGGGCAATTTTAGTGTATCTCGTCTCGTCTAGATAACGAGAAGACAAGAGTTTATTATTATTATTATTCTATTATTATTACGAGACAGCCTCAAATGTCGTAATCACCAATATAAGTATATATTATAGTTCTTAAAATCAAGGCTGAGATCTGCACGGTCGAATTCTTGAGCCCAAGCAGAAGACCAACTCGGGTAGTGATATCAACCGGCTCGGCTCGTATCAACTGAGCGAACAGCTCGAGTCGGCTCGTTTGGGATGAGCCGATGGCCCGAGCCGGCTTAGTTGGAACAAGCCATCGACTCAGCTCAATTGAGCCGATGGCTCGAGTTTTCTCGGTTGGGATGGGTCACCTACTCGGCTCATGTGAACCGGTTCGAGCCAGCTAAGTTGAAACTAGTTCATCAGCACGTTTCGACTCAGCTCAACTAAGCCGATGGCTCAAATCGGCTCGGTGTGGTGAGCTGTTGGCTCGGCTCACTTCTCGATTCGGTTCGATATTGAATGAGCTGTAAGCCGAGCCGCTCGAGCCGTTGAGAAGCCCAAACCCGGTCCCAGCTGTTTTGAATATGTTTGGATGAAGCCTATAACTTTTAACAATTTTTTGCTCGAGCCCGAATACTTGCCCCTTCGGAACTCAAACCCAGAACGTGACCGATGTCCTTGCCTCCTGAAGACTTCTCGACGACCGAGATCGACAGTCAATTAGCTTTTACTATTCAGATACAAACCGTATATCTTTTAAAGATTATACATGGAGTTGATATAATAATAATAATAATAATAATAATAATAATAATAATAATAATAATAATAATAATAATAATAATAATAATAATAATAATAATAATAATAATAGTTTTAAACTTGCCCTGAAATTTGGCAAAACTTACTTAAAAGTAGAGATTTCGGGGAAAGGGTTCCGTACCTTCAAGACACACCTCTGAAACTACCAACATTTTAAACTAGAACCTTTTATTGAAGTTTCATGTAGAAAGTATGTTTTGAGGGAAATAACTGTAATAAATATAACTGAATATCACGCGACAGTAAGGCATATAATAAACTAATTTTTAGGATATGCAGAGGTAAATATAAAAGCTTTGCTACAAAAATACCTACACAGAGCATAATTCAATGAGCTCTGAAATACAATGTAACGAAATAGCCTATGAGATTCAGTCTACAGAGCAATTGTTACTTAAAGAATGGACATACACAATTTCGAGAATCGAGACAAGACGGGAAATGTTTACGATACTTTTCGTCTCGTCTCGATTCTCATCTCCAAAGAGAGAAGAAAATTTTGATTTAGCCCTGACCCGTCTCGAATGTAAAATGTTAATTCTCATGTTATTTTATTTGTTTTAGAAACGAGATGAGAAACTCCTCTTCTCGTGAGCAACATTAAACCAAACCGAAATATTCTTTCCAAATGTCACGTTTCTCCTTGTAATGGTATGACCTGAGCGATAATTTAGTTTCTAGCTTTTAATCTTCTACGAGATAATAATAATTATTATTATTACTATTATTATTCCTGAAGATTTGATAGTTCAAGTATTGAAACATCCGAGTATTCAAATATCTGAATATAATAAAACGTATGTTATCGCTGATCAATCGCCATCAAACATTCTAAAGTAAGAAAAAAAATTGCAACGTGCATTCGCAGAAGCACCTTGACCACTGAACCGCGATCGCTACGCGGTAAACGATCCGTCTTTAGTCTGGTTACGTTAGGTTTCTTTGTCTCCGCTTGCAAACTTGTATGTTATATTTTTCGATTCAAAATGTCTTTCTTATTTCATTTATGAATTCGGCAAAGTTTATATTAATAACTTGAGTTTTTCTTAAACCACTGGTTCACAAGTTCGTTCTTTCTCCACACGAAACGACAAATATGACAGATTGAATTCTCATACTCCCCATTTCTTTCAATGCAGTCGCCATTACCTGGTCAGAGACTTATTTCCGCCACGATTCATATTAACCAAAATAAATTCACTTTTCGGAAGCGGAACTTTCACTTTCCGGATTTCGCAAAATTATGGAATTCAGTTATACTCCGGAATTCAGAAGAATTTCGGAACTCGGAAAGAATCCGGAATTTAGAAAATTCCGGAATTGAGAAAAACTCCGACTTTCGAAAAAATCCGGATTTTCCGAATTCCGGAATGTTAACGAAATCAGAAATTTCTAAATTCCCGATTTTTCCGAATTCCGAAATTATTACAAAATTGGAATTTTCCGCATTCCGGAATTTGTCCGGCTTTACTTTCGGGAGTCCGAAAACTAATAATTCCGGAACGGGCTATCCCTAGTTTATACACAACCTTTCAGAACACTAAGCTAGTAGCTGTCTACAAACAAACAAGTAATGCAAAGCATGTCGTATACTGCAATACGTCATGTATTAAAATCCGACACCATGACCCTTTTATTACATTATATGAAGAGCATGTAGGTCTAAATACCTCATGTATTACATATAATGTAGGTTTTACTCTTCCAGCAAAGAAGAAACATGTGATCATAGTATACAACCCACAGAAGTGATAGCTGGCAATACAGTGGTCGTAATCCCTAACGACACAGGAAGTGAGCGTTGCCATCGCCGCTGGTCTAGAGGCTAGGACGTGAGCCTTCGGTGTATGGAGTCTCGGGTTCGATTCTCGGCGGGAGAGCATCTATCATTTTTAACTGTTCTCGATGTTTCTCTGTTCGTGTCCCTGTCGTTATAAGTTATTAGAAAAAGCAAGTTAAACGAGTGAAGCAAGTAAAATTAGCAATAAGTAAGTTACTGAAACGCGTTCGGTGAGTCAGTTAAAAAAATAGTGGACAAAGCACTGGCTTTTCGCGCCGTCCATGCGAGTTCGAATCAATCTCGGCTTGATATTTTATCCATTTGAGAGAAAGTATTGTTTCTTTTCGCTACAGGATGGATTTTCTCTTTGGTTTCATGTCAAACATGCTCACGTAATGAAAAGACGCTGTAGATAATAATAATAATAATAATAATAATAA
The DNA here is from genome assembly GCF_964235325.1 of Thermobia domestica. Classification (NCBI taxonomy): domain Eukaryota; kingdom Metazoa; phylum Arthropoda; class Insecta; order Zygentoma; family Lepismatidae; genus Thermobia; species Thermobia domestica. The sequence continues at coordinate 159,821 of NW_027656095.1, read as the reverse complement.
TAATAATAATAATAATAATAATAATAATAATAATAATAATAATAATAATATGAAATATTAGTAGCTAACTCGTGTGTGTATTTCGACAATATAATTTTATATTATTATGTGGAAATAAGTAAGGCTGGCTGGCGCCCGCCCCCCTAATTTTTTCGATGCGCCTTATGGGTCCACGGTGTCCAACGTTGGTCCCATCCCAGTATCACCTCCTGTTTTCTCGATAGAAGCTATCGACATTTTGCCTAAAGAGGGCTCTGCCGTGGCCCCATGAGTACCCATGACAATGACTCTTCGTTCATTTTGCATTGAAATCGCTTACTTTTCTGAGTACTATGAGTGCATACTGTCCAACGTTGGTCCCATCGCTCTACAGTTTCCCGTTCTCTCGATATAAATTGCTAATATTTTGTTTGTAAGGGAGATATGGCGTTACAATCATTACGTTTGAATAAGAACTGAGGAAGATATTGCCTTGCCACAAACAACACCTATTATTATTATTATTATTATTATTATTATTATTATTATTATTATTATTATTATTATTATTATTATTATTATTATTATTATTATTATTATTATTGTTTTACTTACCACTAATGTTGCCTACCTTTATTTGCAATGCAATGTGTTACTAAAAAGCAAATCAAATAACACTCCTCGCCATTCAGGTTCCCGAACTCGAAATAAATGATTTACAGTTCTCTATGTTAGAGGAATGCACATTTATTATATTATCCTTTCAAATAACACGTTACACTAGTTACTTCACTTTCAATGTGTAATTTCATATCATCAGTAACAATCATCTTGTTCCAATAGCAAGATAACCCCCTCCTGCAAAAAAAAAAAAAAAAAAAAAAAAAACCCTGACCGTAGCGAAAGGGCGTGAACCTTCTTTAGGCGATTAATCGGGTCCAATATTTCAATAAGTTTCTGCACACAAATATTTCAGTAAAAGAGGAAAATTTATTCAAACTTTCTGAATACCTATTTATGGGCGAAATTTGGTTCTCTTGGAAGTTATTAAGAGTTTGAAGGGCCACCATTTTGAACATTTTCATCTGATTATTCTGGTTAACGAACTCATCAAGATATTTCAACAATTAATGTTTGTGCCAAGTTTCGTCTCAATCCGCTGAAAATTAGGGTGGTTATGGCATTCACAAATAGCGTTATATATATACAAACAGATAGATAAATAGACACACAGAGGGAGAGAGAAAAAGTGTTTTTCTCCCTTCTCGCACCTGTGGTGCGTCAGAGCTAAACCGGGCCCCTTTGCAAAACGTATTGACGAGCAGTGGCGGCGTAAGGGCGGGAGAGCGGTGCCCTCGCCCCGGGCCCCACTTTCTGGGGGCCCCGACGGTAGGTAAAAAATAATTAATAAAGAACTTCCTTAGCATGAGCCGTACAACGGCTGTCAAGGTTTATAATCCACACCTTCCCTAAAAGGAAATGCAATTAACTGTCAATCAATATTACACCAAATGGATGAAACAACAGAAATATCTGTCTAATAAAGCTAATCAGTGCCGGATTTCTGTATAACCGATACAAGCTATAATCTTAGGGCTTCACTCTCTTGGAGACCCGAAAGAAATTTAAAGAAAAAACTGAATGTAGATTAAAAATAAATAAAATAAAAGTTTCATTATCTTGGAGGCTCCCAAAGAAATTTAAAGCAAAAAAAGCTCTGAATATAGGTGAAAAATAAAGTAAACGTTTCACTTTCTTGGGACCCCCAAGAAAATCAAAGACAAAAGTTGAATGTAGGTGAAAAATAAATAAAATAAAAGTTTTATTCTCTTGGGGCCCCAAAGAAATTTAAAGGAAAAAATGTATGTCAATTAAAATATGAATAAAATAAAAGTTTCACTTTGTTCAATAACCTCAGGGAAATTTAAAGGAAAAAGCTGTGTAGATTAAAATATAATAAAAGAAAGTCAAAGTATATTGTGCTGTTTACATTCTAAGGTCTTATGATACAAGTAATGGGGCCACATCTGCTAGCCTGCTTCCTAAAACATCACCGTTTATATTTTTATTCACATATCAGTTCAAGAGAAAGATAGAAAGAAGGGATGAACGTAATTCTTTATTAGGGTACTAGCACTCTGTTGTTAACTGAAAGCTCTTTGGTGCAGACGCTATAGTCGCAGATAAACTTGTTTTTCTTCTGTCTTTTTCTTTTGTCCTTTACAAGTCGAATTTTCAGCGAGCGAAACCCTTTTGCTTAGCTGGTTTCCCCATTTCTGCTCTTGTTTTTTGGTATATGAATTTACATTTCAGCCCACAAATTTAGAATGAAGAAAATGTTCAATAAGAAAACAAGTGTTCAAATATTCAAAATACTTCAGCATTATATTTAATTCAATTCCTGATTGTTCTCATGTGGAACAGTTGTCACAAATCTTTCGATTTGTTGACATACAACATGATTCTGTTCAAGTTCGGGAAGCATTTATTGATTTTATCTCTGTCAAAGGAAAAACTGCTGAGAGTATTCCTCCTGAAATACTGAAATAACTACAACGTGATAGGCTTGATATTAAGATTGCAGAGGATAATATTGTGATAAAATCAGCCTACAATGACCGGGCAATATTCTGGAGTTCAAACTTTGATACGGAATATAAGACGTTTGGCCATTTTCGTTCCTTATAACAATAATTCATTGAAAATTGTGGCTTACATGCTGCGCACGTTAACGTTTTGGCGAACACTTTGTTTGGAGCAATATAACGTTTTTGGTATTCTTCTATAGATCTATTCTTCTCTAGATGTGCTGCAAAATCACGTAAAGATTGGTCTGCAACGTAAAACTGACACTAGATGGAGTTCAAAAACAGAAGCTTTGAAGGCATTTTCTAGTCAATTGGATGAAGTAATTGATCTGTTGGAAGATCTGCGTGACACTTCGACTGAAACACTTGATACTAGAGGAGATGTTGGTCTTCTTCTTGCAAGCATCCAGTCATTTAACTTCATCGCTTTACTATATTTCTGGTCTGCAGATCTTTTATATATTGATCGGATCCAAAAATTCCTTCAATCTCAGGATGTGAGTTTCAATCAAACATTATTCAGTTACAGAGCCTGGTTGACACCATTGGTACCTGGAGACTTAAGCTGGGCAAGGAAATCATATCTGCAGCTGAAGGAAATTGCAGGGCATGGAACATAACTGTGGATACACACAGGAGAAAGAGATGCATGCCTGCAGAAGCAAAGAATGAACCCCTGACTGCACAGGCCAAAGTGAAGCGCTCTATCAATGAAATTCTAAATGAGATGAGACAACAAGTGTATGATCATTTTACTCAGATGCATGACCTGAACGACAGATTTGGATTCCTGTGTTCTATGGCCAACTTTGTGCAGCAGCTAGACGATGAAAGCGAGGACAGGCTAAAAGCATGTTGCTCTGATTTGGCTTTGTTCTACCCGAATGACCTGGATGGCTTAGAATTAATTCAGGATTGTAAGAATATAATCCGTTCACTCAGGTGTCCTGAAATATGTATCTTCAATGGTGCTTGAAATTTACTTAAGTTTGCCAACCGCTCTTCAGATTTTAATAACACTGCACGTATCTGTCGCATCGTGTGAAAGGTCTTTTAGCAAAATAAAATTGATAAATCATATTTGCGTTCTACAATGAGTCAAGAAAGATTCACGAATCTGGACATTCTTTCTATCGAAAATGAACTAGCATCCACTTTGGGTTTTGATAATACAGTATAGTTAAGACTTTCGCTGCTACCAAAGCAAGGATGGTATCATTCTGAATGTTGGTGGAAGACAGGCTAATATGGTAGTGGAACTACTGTCGAAAGTAGTTTCATGTTTCAAGTAAAGGCAATAAAAATACAAAAGTACCAAAAGAGTAATAAAAAGCCGTTAAGATCTGTCAATTGACTGGTGATAGCTGGTAATGAAAAGCAGAATGGTATAACCCGTAGTAGAATTCTGTGCTTACGTATTTAATCTATGATATATCCCTAATTTTTCAATACATTCAGGATTTTTTTGTTATATGTTAGTAAGAGGTCATGGAAATAGTCATAATTGACAGAATATAAACATGACTGAATTATTAAATACAAAATAATATAATCATAAAACAAGTGTGAAATCTGGAAACAATAGTAAAATAGACAAGGAGGAGTGCTTAACTATTAATTGATACTTCGGTAAAAGTAGTGGGACTAAATAGATCGTACATTATCACTGGAGAGAAACCTAGTGAAAGATAAATGAAGAAGACACGCAGGAAAGAAAACTATTCTAGCCATTATTTACTGATAGTTCGGTAAAAAAAAAGTGTTTAAGTATTGTGTATGATCACTGGAGATGAACTTAATGTTCAAGTGAATGAGGCTAATTGTAGAAGAAAAATCTAATCAAATAAAACCCGTGTAGCGCAAAATCAGACGGGGAGAAACTATGAATAAATTGACTCATATGAGTAATTTCACAGGAGAAACACCAAAGGCGAGAACCGAACAAAGAATTCTAGAAAGCATAGAGCTTACATTTAGAAATCGCAACGGTTATATTATTATTTAAAATGTTTGCAATATCAGCTGACTGTTACATTTTGTAGGTAAATTTGTCTCTAAATGTATTATTAGGAGCATTACTTCCACTTATTCCATCTAATTACAGTACGCGTTGATACTAGGATAGTATAGGTGTAGGATAAATTCTGAATTCTTAATTGTTAAGTTTTGTTTGTTCTTAAGATTATGTTATTTCTTTCGTGGGTTGTAGTTTCCGTTACACTTGTATCCCTAATCCTTTTTCTATCGTGTCCTTTGTTTAGAAATGAATAAAAAAGGAAACAATATGCAATGATAGTTTTGGTCCAGTTTTATTTTTAGATACCAGACTGAAGGCCTGAAGGGCCTGAATATCACCCCATTTGTTTAATATATATATATATATATATATATATATATATATATATATATATATATATATATATATATATATATATATATCAGATTAAAATGATCTAAACACACACACCAACGGGAAAGGGGGAGGAGTAAACAGAAAAAATGATTATGTAAATGAATGTCAAAAATAGAAGTGTATAAATCACGATTGTTCGAAAAGGGGCCCCGATCTACTTCACTGGCCCCGGGCCCCAGTTTGTCTTACGCCGCCACTGTTGACGAGCCTAACCTAAACACAAGCCTCTTACTTGCTAACGTAGAAACGTGGTCGGGAGGTGTAAGGCATGTAGAAATTGTATTTTTAGTAACCATGAGTATGGTCGACTTCCATGTTTTTCCTTTTACTTTTTGCAGCTACTTCGGAACGTTCAATTTTTATTCTTTACTAATTGCAAATGGCGTTTACATTCAAAATATGAGGAATTTTTGGTGGCATTTGTTCGGATATTCTTCTCTTTCGAAATGAAGACAAGAATAAAAGCAATACGCAAAGACAAAAAGTATTATCAGTACTAAACATTACCAATAATAATTGCTACGAAAAACTAAATACGACCTCTTTTACAATCTCTCATGGAATGTATGTATTATTAAGAAAAATTATTAAAAATGTCCTTGCCGAGGATTCGAACTTGCGTCCTTTGCATTTGTAAGCCAGCACCTTAACCACTACACCAAGATCATGGCATGGTGATCGTTTAGTTGTCGGCGTATTTGTTGTATTTGTGTTTTATGTTCCCACTTCGACAATTTTTACTCTTTTTTTGTAAGTTTAACAGCGGTTTCTGGCTTTCTCTTTCGGTGTCGTCCTTTATTTACACAATGCACTATTCGTATTCACAGCTTGTGCCCCTCTGCAATGTCTTATTCAGATTAAGCTTTTCTTTTTGCCCCTCAGTAAACATTTGATTGATTTAATTCTCATACTCTCCACGGATGGAGCGCAGGAATGCCAGACTCGAAAAATAGGTGTACATTTACTTTCCTGACAGATCATACCGGAATATTTACAGTGAGCTTATGTCCGGTTAACTTTTGTCCACTTTTGCATTAATATAGGTGAACTTATGTTCGGTAAGGTTACGCTGCGACCTGCCACTACATGCAAGAAGAGCATAAGGATGGAAAACTTGATAACTTAATTTCAAATATCTATATGTTAATGATAAAAGATCACTTTGGAAGAACTGGGAAATCACGAAACAACCCCATCCCCCCCCCTCAACTCTGCCATCCAGATGGTGATGTGCAACGAACAAGCGCAAATGTGTCGCCTGGGGCAGAATTCAAGAAATAGGGTTCTCCTTAGGAGAAAGATAACTTTTTCTGATTGTACAGCTGCCGACTTGCCAGACGAACAACAAACAGAGTCCCAAAACTCTAGTATTACTGATCATCTCATAGGTGACCTTCCCTCCTCTCCCTCCATTTATTCATAAGCTCTGTGAGTGAAATCTCCTCGTAGTGTTGATAGAACAACAGCGAAAGGCAAGAATTCATCCCTCTTCCAGCACTCAACCATGCGTCAGTCTTCAGCAACAAATTTCCAAGAATAATCGATGTACTTGCCAAAATGAAACATCACATTCCAGTAGAAATGTTGATGACAAACAATGCAAGCAACGCTTGCATTTGGAAAGAATGTGAGGAAACAAGTAAAGGCGGTGGTCACGGTATTGACGTATATATATATATATATATATATATATATATATATATATATATATATATATATATATATATATATATATATATATATATATATATAGAGAGAGAGAGAGAGAGAGAGAGAGAGAGAAAAGGCTATTTACATCAGCAGTGGATGTTGTTTCGAGAGAGTCTTGAGGAACGGGTAAAAATATTTGTGTTGTGAGTGTAATGCGAAGAAATTATCACACATTTATTTCGGGAGGGGGTTGAGTGCGATAACCACTTCCAAATACGCTACTGTACATGAGTCAACTGTTCCCATATTATCTAGCAGCAACGAAACAAATTTTGAGTAAAAGCAATTTTAATAGCTATCAATATTCGAGACGCGACCGATTTTCCGAGACTGACCTAAGTCTCGTCTCGATTTATAGAGGTCTATCTCGGTCTCTGTCTCGTCTCGGTATATAAAAGTCTCGGTCTCGGTACCATCACTTCTTTATTTGCCATAGCATCTGCAAAGCGAATATAATTAAGTTTCCTGCCTACTAGCTACTACGAAAATGTCATCTTTGGTGAAATACTTTTTTTGATGTTTCCTCTAAATATATAGGGTGTTTCAAAACAAGATCGATAACGTTTGGGAGGTGATTCCTGACACCAAGATGAGATGAAAAGTATAGATCAACCTGGGTACACGAATGCTTCCTTTCGGAGTTATAGGCTACCGAAAACATGAAAAAATGAACTTTAAAGGTCCATAGGTTTTAAACTATGGGACGTACCGTTGTCGAGTCATGACTTTACTTAGGCACTAATATGTGCCCTATGCAAAAATGCATGTTTCAGAATCCTAAGGTACTCAACCAATAATTTTTATAGAGGGAGTTTGGCTACAGGCATATAAGTTCAAGTACTCACCAATTACCTCTATAAAAATTGTTGCGGAAATGCCCCAGGATTCTGAAACATGGATATTTGGATAGGCCACATATTAGTTCCTAAGTGAAGTCTTGACCCGACTACAGGACGTCAATTAGTTTAGGAGCTATGGACCTTTAAAGTTCATTTTTTCATGTTTTCGGCAGCCTATAACTCCGAAAGGAAGCATTTGTGCACCCAGGTTGGTCTACTATTCGTCTCATCTTGATGTCAGGAGTCATCTCCCAAACGTTGTCGGTGTTGGTTTGAAAACCCTGTAGAAGTTGGTGAAAGGCAATATCTCTGTCAAACTTCCTACAACTATACTTGCCTCCGTCATTTCAACTCTTAGTGCAAAGCCTTCCTAAATTTGTTTTTTTAAAAAATGATTTACTTGGCGGAAGCCAACTCAAACCAACATATACTGCATTTTATATCTCTTTACCCGATAACTTGAAGTAACATATTCATGTAGTATGTACTGTCTAATAAATTAAATTGTTTATATATATATATATATATATATATATATATATATATATATATATATATATATATATATATATATATATATATATACTTATATATATAATATTAATTGTATATTTATTTTAGGTAGTGCAATTAATATTCCTGATCAGTGAACTGAAGGCTAAAGCTAGCATACATAACGTCTATCTGTTGCCGCGGGTTGGATTCTACTCGTAGTAACACTGATTTCAAATTTCATGCCTTTTTGCGGCATGGCTTTTTAACATAACTTGAAGAACACAGAAAAAGCTTAAAAACCAATATCTTTAAAAAAACTGCTTTCCTTGTAAACGGATCCGGTTTACGGAGAACAACGAAACTCCACTCTGGTGAGAAACGAAACTGGGTTTGAAGAAACTTGAGACCAGTTTCGCTTAAATCCGAACCGCTTTTGTAGAAAACAGAAACCGGGCTTGGAGAAAAAACCGAATCGGTTTTTGGAAAAAACCGAAACAGATTCCTGAAAAAACCGAAACCGGCTTCCGAAAAAACCGAACCGGCCCCGGCGAAAACCGAACAATTTTTTTGAAGAAGACCGAAACCGACTTTGTCGAAAACACGAACCTGGTTTGTAGAAAACCGAAACCGGTTTCGGTGAAAAAAACGAACCGTTTTTTGGAGAAAATCTGAACCGGTTTCGGCGAAAAACCGGTTTTTTGCCTATCCCTAGCATATACTCGTATACTATACAACCACATATATATCTATATATAAATATATATATACTATAACATATATACATATATACACACATATATATAGAGGTAACTAATATGGACTAATAAATACATAAACACGTGTGAGACAATCAATATACATACCACAATATAATAGATATGTGTATTCATATCTTATACTCTAAGCTTTTTCAACAACCTATTCCACTGTTGGTCGATGATCAGTCCTGAGTTCCAGTTCATAGCTTTATTTCCCTCCATTTCTATAAACCGTGCCTCCTTCCATTTCCTAACTATGCTTGTTTCTTTCTAGCCTAAAATGTTTACTTAATTCCAATTAACTGAATGTCCCGTGTCCTTAAGTGTTTGTAAACCGCATTTTTTGTTCCTTTGTAGCCTAACGTCATCCTTATGTTGTCTTATACGCTCTCTTAGTCTCTTTCCAGTTTCCCCAATATAACACATATCACACTCACCGCACTGAATTTTAAAAATCAGTCCTTTTTTCTCCATCATTACCCCTTGTTCTTCTTCTGTCTTCTTCCTTCTTTTTTCCCTTATTACATCCAAAAGCCTCTTACTCCCTTTTCTGTAAGTTGAGATGCCCCCATCTTCTTAAGTATTCTTTTAATGATTTCTGTTTCTTCTCCCAAACTTTCTATCCCTCACCACATTTTTCTTCTTTCTTCTATTCCTCCTTCACTTTGCTCTCCTTCTCGGCTTATTTCTTTTTCTTCGTTTATCTTCTCCCATCTCCTTCTGTATTTTAGCCTCTTTCTATAGTATCCATTATTCTCCATCTGCTTATGGAATGACTGTATACTCTGTTCCGCCTTGTCTCTTTCACTGGTTATTTGTTTAATTCTATTCTCCATGTTAATGATGAAATTCCTCTTGGTCGAGTAATCTACATAACTTCGGGCGTGGCAATAGTTTCCCGACGTGCAATTTTTTGATACCATCTGTGTATATCACTCCTTGTTTCCTCCTTATTCTCATATCAGGAAAACTATAGCCTCTTCCTTTTCTACCTCTAGCTCCAGTTGTATGCCTTTCTCTATATCTTCAATTTCTTTACAAACTTTTCCAATTGCCTTACAGTTCCTTTCCAAATCCCCAAGCAATCGTCAATATATCTAGCAAAAAACACTAATCTGTCACTTCCTTTCATCCTTACTTTCTTCTCCCAGTCGTTCGTAGTAATTTCTGCTGACATTGGACTCAACCTGGAACCCATGCTTAGTCCTTCCTTGAATTTCAATAAATTATCACCTATAACACAATAACTGTTATTCCATATAGTCTTCAGGGCCTCCTTCAGTCCTTCTCCACTCCAACCATTGATCTTCTTATCCTTCATCAACTCAGTGATGACTTTAACAATGTTGTTTCTTCTTAGACTTGGAAACATAACCTTCACATCGACACCGAAAATAATTGTTTTAGCTTTGCTCTGTCCTACTTCCTCCAACCTTCTTCTTAACTCAACCGAGTTTTTCACACTGCTACTGTCTTGTTGCCTCCTTAACATTTCCACAACCTTCTTTAACTCCTCCTTCAATGGTTCAAATATATTTCCTCGGCAATCTAATACTGGTCTCAGTTTTACCTCCTCCTTATGTACTTTTGGAAAACCTTTCATTACCGTATCCTACTTTCTTTATTAAGACCTCTTTCAAAACCTGCTTTTGTTAGTGATACTAAAACTTTTTCTTTAATTTCCTCACACACAGATCTTTCACCTATCACCTCGTAAGTATCATCATAGATATCATTCAATGTTTCTTTGTATCATTGTTTTTCCATCACCACATTGGCACCACCTTTGTCCGCTTGTTGCACACATATGTCTTTTCGCTTCTTTATATCCTTCAACACACTGTACTCGTGTTTTGAAAGGTTTCCCTTTGGCTTCTTTATGTTCCTTTCCACAATCAGCTTAGCCTTTCTCCTTATCTTATCCCTTATCTTCTTGTCCTGCACTTGAACTATGGCTTGCTCTACCGTGTATATAACCTCTTCTGCGTCCAATATTTGTTCTTTCACTTTAAACTTATAGCCTAAACTTAACACTTTCTTCTCATCATCCGACAACGTAACATCACCTATTACTACCACCTTTTTGTCAATGTCCTCCTCCTGATTTGACTTCCTCCCTAACCGCCTTCCCTTTTCCATTAATCTTTTCTTCACTTTCATATTAAATTCCTCTTCCCACACTTCCAGTCTCTTCATAACTATATCCCTAGTAAATATCAACAAACTATCACTAATGTCACTTTTTAACTGGTATACACATGGTATAGTATTGACTCTCCATCTAATATTCCAGAACATCTTATCATAACTATTTATTACAAATCTTTATGTGTCACAATGACATTTATGTATGTTCTACCAGGTCGTCCTATTCCCCTTCCATTCCAATATATTTCTAATAATTTCCGACATTACCTGATCTCTTCCAATATTAACATCCATAGCCGCTCAGACCGAGAGAAATTGCTTTTAATAATTTTATCACTGCCTCCACTACAGGCTTCATTCACCCATTACCAAAACCAATCCGTTCCTCATCTAACACTACTCCTGACATAGTGATCACATGATCTCTCGCCCACAGTATTTTCATCTACATTCTAGATCCTCTGGAATGTAGATCGCTACTAAACTTACTAAACTCATACAATGTCAGCGGCCTATCCTCCTTTTACTGAAAATGAATTTAACCCTTCGAATACCAAGACTGGGTCAATTTGGCCCAGATGATGTTTTATAAAGAAATGCTACAATCTCAAAGAGAGGTAGTGGGCTAATGTTTTAGATATTCCTCCATTATCCATTCCGCAAGCCACGTGATTCTTTACTCCTCAAAGGTATGTAATGTGTCACATGCTTGCTTTCAAAACGCACTGCACCAGCAAACCGCTCTGCAAGGACTGCCAGGTGTAATCAAAATACAATGTGTGACAGAATTTATTCCTAACAAAGACAGCGTATTTCTATGTATAAATTTCTAATGTTACCGTACTATAATTCAAGTATTGTTTGAAAGAATCACGGGCCGCCACTGACAGTGTATACTGCGTATAATATGTACTGTAATATAAAGAACGATCAGGTTCATTGCCCTTTTCATTGTACGTTAGAAATTTTAACTCCTTGAATGAAACTTGATATATATATTTTTTACAAGAAGCAGGAATGGGTCAAAATAACTCACTTTACCTAACATTGTAAGCTTGGTATTCTAAGGGTTAATCCACTCTAATCTTTACCACCAATCATTCAACTCGTAATTGAGCAGTGCATCTCTCAAACCGCATATATATCACCTCATCATCCTAAAATTCCTCCGCGCTACTTTCGTCTAGTTAAACACTCACGTCAAATCTATACAGAATATGTTGGCACTGGCAACCGCGAAGCTCTTTAGCATCATAGGGCCCTCCACCGAACAGTGTTTAATTATCTTAAAGTTTATAAATTACGACAATGGATTAAAATTTGAAACACGATTTCTGCCATATCACACCCTTCGCAATATTAGATGCGTTTCAACGCATTAGCTGGTAAATTTACCCAAACCTCTTATCCTCTCTTACATCACGATCAGAAATTGCTCAGATACGAAGAAGCTAAAACCTTTGCTTCCTAATTATAGGAGATTTTCACACCTCTATCATTCACTTAGCATTTTAATTATCATCCTGTAGACCATTTCAACTTCAATTCACCACATATTCATCTTCAACCCAACATATCTACTCACAAAGCACTCACTACCTTCATGTCTACTACGCAAATCACTAATGTCATCTATCATAAATGTTATAATGACCCTGAAATCAATAACATCTATCGACATGTAAGACAAAGTCCACCAATACTGCTCAATCTTAGAAATCATCCAAATTTCTCTTGTTTTTTAAAATCAAGAATACCGTCCGATACAGCTCAACAGAATCTTAACCAAAATCCAAGGAAAAAAATATCCTCAAATGACTTCATGTTCATCTTTCTCATTACCATCTTTACCACACCATCAAGCAGGCTCCCGCCCAGAAATTAGCATCAACGATCAGCTTCTGCGTCTCCTCAACTGCATCCATAAGCAGTGTAATACCACCACGCCATCTTGTCTGGTAATCTTTAATTTAGAAAAGGCATTTATTGACGTGTAGCGTTAGGGTTTGCTTTCAAAAAAGCCACATTTTCGCCTTCTTATCGCATATATCCATTTTATTTACAATTTCTTGTTTGGCCACCGTACTTACGAATACATTTATCAACAGTCATATCAAACAATATTTATGCACTCAGGCATATCTAAGGCTCTTTACTTTCACCCTCTTTATATCTACTTTATGTTGTTGACATGCCTCTTCCCCCACAAAATATTCAGTTATTTCCATAGGCTGATGATACAACTTTTCTTGCAATTTGCCGTATTATTCACTAAGTAAACAACGCCTTACAACCAATAATACACATTTTTATTCTGTGGTGCAATAAACGGCGACTGAAATCCAATGCTGCTAAAACCGAAACTATAGTATTTCTGCCTCCTAAGAAACGCTCCAGATTTCACAGTAATTCACACTTACTTCCATCACTGTTAACGACAATCGTCTTAGAATCTCCAAAACCGTTAATACTTAAGACACACCATAGATAGATACCTCAGATGGAATACTATGTCCAGGACATCAACAAAAAGGCATATAGTCGACTCAATCTATTAAAACGACTTACTCGCACAACCTGGATTATTTCTGCGAAGCTACTCTTAAGCACTTATATAGTCATTCTTCGAACTGTGCTTAGTTACGGCCATACCGTTAGGTTTCGGCAGCTACCCGGTTTTATCAAAAACATAAGGTTCTCGAACATCACACACTCAGAATTCTATACCACATCAAACTCCCAAGCTCTGCTCCAGAGCTCTATGCTCGCGTGACTTTTCCATACATTTGGTTCCATGTAGAAAAACTTCGCCTCAAATACGTCCGGAATTCTGTCCTCATCATCCACTCCTCTCCGATTCCACCAACGCCCATATCAATTTTTATATCGTTCACAACATCAGTCATTCTACCTCTTCCTCCTCTTTACAATGTATCATTATTCCTTACCACCGAATCATCAAGATCTTCCGCTAATCAGAAAGTATCTTCTCTATCACCCCCCGCACAATATCATACAATCATATTCTACACAATAATTCCTTAGTCACTAACAGAGTTTCCCACTTCCTTTGATTAATGCTTTAAGCAGCCCCCAAGGGAGAAGAATAACCTAAATCCGTCATTTTACAATATCTTATAGTTTGTCTCGTCCAAATGCACCTCACCTCATAGATATTTCACTCATCAACGCAATATGATGAAATGTAAATCCAAATACTTTCATCATTATGTCTATCATTCATTGTACAATTTCCTTTCTCCACCGTCATTATGATTACGATTGTAAAGACCGTAATGTTTTATTTACTTACGTTTTTATGACATAAAGTTATTATAAATTGTTGAAAATCCCTTAGACCATGTCTAACTCCTTTCTCGCAGTACCCGTGACTTCTCTTTCTCCCGTGGAAGGCATAACCCTCGAGCGGGTAGTTAGCTAAAACAAACATGCGCCATACCTTTACGTTATAATTTCACTTATGATGTTATTTCTAAATGGTGTTTTATAGGTAATTTGTGTCTTGAAGCAACATAGAGTTCTTTGTTTTATACTTTTATCACAAGACTGAAGTCGCTGTGAAACCGAAAGTAAAATTTTGCTCAAATATGTACCCCCTTGGCACTTTCAGATAATGACATTTTTATAAAATTCCGTATCAGGGAGCCAACAAAAATATAGGGGAAAAGTGTGAGGTGTGTTAAAGTTGGAGATGTGGGACAGTGATATATCTCTCTCGTGATTTATGTTAAGTCATAGTGATTGCTAGCAGATCTGGTGGCAACATTTAATGAGCATTGCTACCAGGTTCTGAACGTGCACAAGGTTTTAGAAGCAAAGATAAATTTTCCTTCACTGCTGATAACTATTATGTGAGATGTATATTATAAAAATATTTGACAATATGAAGAGGTAGTAGAGAGTTTAATATAAGAGTAGAGACTTAGGTATTGAAAGTATATTTAGAACATTTTTGTATGATTCAAATATCAGAGTTCGTGGCTTTATAGTGACAGTAGTAAAAGTGGGTATACAGGGAGGATTATAGCATGATGAATTGTGGAGGATTGGGACACTGTCCCACTCCTTTCTACTCACAAGTGTGAAAACATTAGGTAGCTTTATTATAACTCCTGTGTTTCCGCCTGGCTAACGCTATATTTATTTAGTATTTTTCACATGTGTTTCAGAAAAATGCCACGAAGTGGAAGAAGGTAAACCTAGACTACATACAAACAGCAAACAGTGATATTCTGCAAGCCGTAAAGATAGTAATAGAGGAAAAGAAGAGTATACGAGAGGTAGCAAGAGAACACAACATATCGAAATCAGCCTTTGCTAGACATATTAAAAAGTACAAGGAAGACTCAAATAGAGATGCTGTAATATTTCAAGAAAATCTTTTTGTGGGAAACTCTCCTTACTGCAAGTAAGATGAGCTATGTGCTCAGAACGAGGCGCGGACGAACTTTGACTCACGCATACAAAAATGCCTTGAAGAAGAATATGCCGGAATCTTAAACTGTGCACAAAAGTGCGAATATGGCTGGCTTAATGGTTTTATGGAGCATTCCCCTCAGTTATCACTGCGATCTCTGGAATCAAAAGTTTATCAAGAAGTACCAGCCTCAATAAGCAGACTTTTTGAACAATTTGAAGTTAGCATATGAGAAATGTAACTTCACTCTGAAGTGTACTTTTAACTGTGATCAAACTGGATTTCGTACCGTACACACAACGCCATGTGTGACAGCTTCACGACGACAGAAACAAGTCGGACAGGTAACTTGAGCGGAACGTGCTGAACAAATGAGAGTCCTATGTACCTTCAATGCCGTTAGGAATAGCATTCCTCCAGTTTTTCTATATTCGAGAGTAGGGTACAAGGATTTCTTCCTGAAGAAAATACCACCTCATAGCTTGACATTAGCAAGGATCACTGAATGGATGATTGCTGAGATATTTGGTATTTGTTTAGAGCACATTAACCAAATTTCAAAATATTCGAAAGAAAATCCAATCATATTGCTCCTCTAACACCACGAAACCACGTAAATATCATTGAAGTAGAGAATGCTTACCAAAATGGCGAGTTATGAACGTTTTCTTCGAATTGAGGTCACAAAATGCAACTGTTGGAAGTTTCGGTTTGTGGACCTCTGAAGACCCATTACAATCGGGTGTACAATGACTGGCTGATTAATAATCCAAGAAAAAACTATTTCTCCTCGTTCTATTGATGAGTTTATAGGACGGGTATACCCCTGTGCTACGACACAATAGAATATCGTATCTGAATTTAAAAAAAGGCTGTAAAATAACCTTTCAACAGTGTTCCTTTTACAGAAGACTAATACCTGATATCTTCAGTAAATGACCGTCCAAATCCCTCGTTGAACAGAAACGCACCGTCTCACCAACGAAAATTATAGACAACCTTACCGCACGGAATATTGCTGGCACATCTGAGGGTATGGACAATGGGTCATCAGAGCTTCTGCCTGAAACCTCGCTTACATTAGCTATCCAAGAAACTTCATTTGTTATATTTTGGAGCAATATTTTCCACTACGTTAGTAACCACTCAGAATATCCGTCCTTATCCGAAGGCTGCCTACCCCTCTTAATAAAACCAACAGTGGGAAAAAGAGAAGTGGTCGGACAGGAATACTAACAGCAACTGCAGAAAAGATTAAACCAAATAAGAAGGCTTTGCAAAGCTAAAGCGAAAGAGATGTCGGTATTAGAATTCATTTACAACAAGTAATAGGAAGGTTGATACAAATTCAGAGTCCTCAATCGAAGACAGTATTTTCTCTCGAGAACACTGTGTTGATATATCCTTTAGTAATTCTGTTAGTGATGTAGATCTATCAATGAACGAAATAGGATGGGAAAACATTAATGTGAATGTTGAAAACAGTAATACTATACTTCTTAAATTTTACATAAAAAAGTGTGTAGTGTATTATGTAGGAATTGTCTAAAATGTTTAGAGCAGTGGATGCGAAGTGAAAAGGATGCGTAACAGAGTCGGATGTTCTAAATTTGTTTCTCGTAAACAGCAAGATACTAGTTCGGTTGAGCTTCAAAATATAGTTCTGAAATTAACTTATCCTGTCATGGGTAAGGTAACAGTACGTGTGCAGTCTTCGTATTCGTTTTGCCTTAACCTTTATGCATATAACATTCATTAAACAGTAACCTTTAGAATAGAGATTATTCTTGTCCTCTTGTAATTCAATTAATTTCATATTCGCTGTATACTGTCCCAGAAAAGTCGAATTCGACTACGATAACGTATGCATTGCTTTGTTGGCGTATTTTCTTTTCTTTTTAATTCTAATTTTCGGCTTTAACCTTATTTTTGGATTTAATAAAAAAAAGCAAAATTATTGTCACACAGGAAAGTGGTAAGATGCCTGCTTACCTTTATTGGCAGAACTATTATTCTTATTCTCAAACTGAAATATTTAGAAGGATGATAGCGTAGTACACAATGTTGTTTAATCACTTTCAGTATAGCAATATAATATACTGTATTTCTCGCCACTTTGTTTTATTTCTGAATATCATTTCAGTCTGTCCTATTACTCTCTAGGGTCGACAGGAACGAGACAATTCGGGTGGTGCCTAAAAGAATTCAATATTTTCAGAGTACTTCAACTTAAAACGCAGTTAGTTTATATATATATATATATAATATATAGAGTGAATCAAAAGTCTAGACACGGTGGAATAACTCAAGAACTTAACTTTGAATCGAAAAACAAAAAACACGTGTTTAGTAATATTAAAAAACTATCTGGCGAAATCAAACTTGAATTTCTAGACCCACCCTCTGCGGCTGGGGCGGGGTCAACTTTGAAATTTCAATTTCAAATGGAAACCCCAATTTTTGATTGCAGATTTGGATTCTGCGGCCCAAGTTATGTAAGGTTTCATCAACACTTTTCCGTCGATGCATAATATGGCGCTATAATCGGCGAAAGTAAATTATCTGTTTGGGATAAAAAAAGAAAAACATTTTGCTGTTAGACCGACAATTGTTACTAACAGTTCCGTCCCCGTTAAGGACCTGCCACTTATAAACGAATCGTTCAAGTGAACG
Organism: Thermobia domestica; assembly: GCF_964235325.1. Classification (NCBI taxonomy): domain Eukaryota; kingdom Metazoa; phylum Arthropoda; class Insecta; order Zygentoma; family Lepismatidae; genus Thermobia; species Thermobia domestica. The sequence goes on along the minus strand of NW_027656095.1, from coordinate 141,780 downwards.
TCGCTTTAGCGTGTGAATGAACGAACGAGCAATGCATCCCAATGTTGCAATCCTATGTCATGTGTCACTAAACGTGTTATAATTCACACATCCATACATTGCATGTGAGAAGAGAAAACAATAATGAAATGAATACGCACATACACACACACACAGGTATCACTTCTTGTACAAATACTCAACTATAATGCGGAAATTACAGGTTACGCCTATAATCTTCGTCATGTCTATCCCGAACAAAAGGTCGATCAACGTACTTAAGAGGCCTCAATGCCTCGAAATTAAGGTGGTGCCATACATACGTATTTAAATGTGCACTCTGTTCACACAATGCTGTTTAATATTAACTCATTTAGTTTTGAAATTATATTTGAACGGCATAATCAAATCTTGTCTAGGGTCCGATGTGATCAATTTGTTGATGACACATTATAGATATTTAAAAATTAAAGGATGAAAGGATTAAAAAGAAAAAGAAAAAATACTACAACAGACTACTACTACTACCACTACTACTGCTATTAGTACTACTACAATACTACTATTACTACAACTATTATTACTAATGGTAGATTTATTACTACTACTATAGCTGCTACTAGTTCAAGTACTATTACTACTACAACTAATGCTATAATTCCTATTACTACTGATACTACTACTACTACTAGCAGATAATATAACATGCCATAATAATAATAATAACAAAAAGAAGAAAAGAAAGAATTCGATAATATCAACTACCTAAAACTGTGCGAGACCGCGAGCAGTATCGTGAGACTACTCGTACAAGTTAGCCGAAACGATGGCGAAAATCTTCATGGTGCCGTCGCTTCGGGGGACGATGTCCTGCCACTGCTGGGCCGAAGACAACCGTCTGTCTCATAGCTGCCGTTCCTGAACAGCGGCGGGGCCGTGACGGTGTCCGCTGTCCGCTGCCAAGCCGACAAATAGGCATCCGCTTTTGAACTAGCACTAGCTCACCCTTTTCGCTGCTGCCACCCAATAGCCGACGACGGTCGGACGATCCTCGTCGGAAATTGTTCATGGGGAACATCTCGGTTCCTAAACCTAATAGAGGTTCGGATCCCACTTTCAACTGTAGGTCCACTCTCTCGCGTCCCACTGCGAAAAAGGAACGATAAACACCCTAACAAACCCAATAGTCACATATTTTATTTTGTTTTTTGGTCGCATATATACTTATTTCACAATGTCCACAGCATTGATGTTAATTAAAATTCATATAGGAAGTTCTCCTGATTTCGCCATTAAGGCGCCACGTCACACAGCGACAACGACGTTTCGACTAAATCTTATACAGGCTTGTGCGCAGAATCCGACTCTGCAATAAGAAAAAAAAGCTTCCATTTCAAATGTCTCAGCTAACCCCACTTAGCGGTAGGATGCGTTATCGTGTTTGGTACCATTGAATAACTTTGTTGATCCGACGCGTATTTCCCAAAATACTGCACCGTGTACAGATGGTCGGAGCTAATATCAAGCTCATGAACGAAGAGGGGAGTATCTAATTTCGCCGATTACAGCGCGATATCACACATCGACTAGAAAGTTTTGATTATACCTTACACTATTTGCGATGTAGTCTCCGAATCTTCAATAAAATATTGGAGTTTCCATTTGAAAAATCAATGCCCGCCACTCCCTTCCAGAAGGTGGAGGTAGAGTGTTGCGTTTGATACAATCGGATAGCTTCTCGAAACATACTGAATATCTTTTTTTTTGCGCATTTTTGATTAGAAGTGTTCTTCTCCAGTTACTCTACCGTGCCCAAACTTTTGGTTCGCCCGTTATTTCAAACATAAATTAGCTTGACAGTTACAAACTATTTTTGATAATTTCACACCATTCGAACATTTGCATATTATAGGGTCAATTCTACACTATCCTGATATCTTTTAATCGTCAGATAAGGTAACACTGGTCGCAAGGTCATGTGTGTCATGTCGTACTGGTCGCAAATAATTTTGTGTAGGATGAGATCTACTACCGCGGCAAGGTTGGATCATTCCGATAATTTATCTTTATCAGAGAATGGTGCAATCCACCCTAATGAATGTCATATTTTAGCGATTAGGAAACAATTATATCAATATATTTTCATCTCAGACACACAAGTCAAAAACACCAAGGTGCAATAAGCAGATACTTCAATAGCTATACTTTTTTTAATTTTCCATTTACTTTTAATTGTTTTACTTTTCTTCCCTCTACTTGCTGCTTTTGAATTTTCTGGTTTGCAACACTGATACTTCCCGAAGACCGAATGAAGAAGATGTGCCTCTCACTGTGTCTTCTGTCTAGTGTGTAGTGTGCTTTTTTCCAGTGACGAGAAGGAACAGAGAATTGAACCTAACCTAATATTGTAATAATATTACAATAAGAGTAATATTAGTAATGTTACATTGTTATTGAAACTTGTAACAGAGGAGAGACGCTTTTGCTCTTTTTGATCTAATGTCGTTAAGAAGAATAAAGGTATGATATATCCATGAATCTGTGAGATGTATTTCAGTTTTCTCTTTTGGTGAAATTTTGGCAAGTTTATGTCATTTATACATTATTTCAAATAATGACATTCCCAGGCTTGTGATCATAAATTTGCATGCAAACAAAAACATTTGTATATGTAAAGAAGCAGTTCTTGTTTTCATTATCAGTGAATTTTTAGAACAAAAGCTCAGTTGTATAAAAATGACTTACAGAGCTTCATATTGTATCTTCGTGAGTGACTGTAAAATTTATTAAGAAATCTGGTTGCTGGACACTACTTGTGTATAATTATCAATTTCTTGTAGTGTATTTTTTCTGTGTAAAGTATTTTTGAAAATAAAATAACTACTTACATAGCACAGCATTAATATTTAGAAAGAAACTTTTTCATAAAATGAAATAACAACTTCATTTCTTTGTAATGAAGAAACTTGATGTATTTCGAGTTCTAGAAACTTGATGTATTTGGAGCTCACAAATTTTGTCAATGTCAACGCGTGTTCTTTTATCTTGCTTTGATTCTAGATGTAAAAAGTTTGAATTGAAGTATATATCTATTACGTATGTATCTTCCTAATAAACTTCTAAAGTGTACCAACAGTATATATAAACATTTAAAAACAAAATAATACAACTCTTGTATCTTTCAACACAAAACTCCAAAATTTGCAGACAAATAAAACCGGTTTTCAAGCTTCTAAATAGTTTTGTAATTTATTTCGTACTTTCTTTCTACTTGTTTAAGAGCATGTAGGTTAAGAGATAATACGAGCAGCAAATTTAAACGCATAAAGAAGTACGAAGGTACTAGCAAATGGCTCCACGACACCACGTATGGAGGATATCTTAGCGAACCATTCTGACTTTTTTAATCCCTTCTACGTAGCTAAAATCAAAGAACGCTGAAATACGTATTTGTTTAATTTAAATGAGAGGTTCAAATTACATGTGTGTAACCTTAAAAGTTTACCTCACATTTAGCGAAACTCACCGTATTTTTTTATTTTATTTATTTATTTATTTATTTATTTTTAGGTGAGGTTTAACTGGATTGTTGACTGAACTTGCACAATACAATATTTTAAAGTTTTTGTTTGCAAATAAACCTACATGTGTTTTATTTTCTGGTTATAATCACCTTAATTTCATCGCCAGTAACTAAACCTAAATAAAATAAACCCTAAGGACAACGACTTTTATTAGATAAACACTAGTGAATTCTATCAATTCAAAACAAGAAAAGAAACATAAGAAATTATGCCGAAAGGAAACAAAATGGTATTGATTGATATAGCTTAAGAAAAACTATCAAACTTTCACTAAACTAAAAATTTAGGAGTTGAGTTTGATTGTGAAATCGTGTTTGCATATTGCATTTTAAGTGCTTTTTAATTTAAAATGTAATTCACCAGTGCAACTTGTGCCAACCTATTGCGGTTTGGAAGCGAAAGTTTTTAGATTTTTGTTCAAAAATATTAATATATCTGCATTTTCAGGGAGAAGTCTAGATCTAGTGGCACTAACGATATTACTAGCAAGTGAAAATACTCGTTCAGATTCGACTGAAGTTGCTGGCTTTTCAGTCTTGCTGGAAATGTCTTTTTTAGCAAGACATGCTAATTTTTGAAGCCGATGTTCGTTAAGTTTCCACCATTCAAGGCTGTTGCCACTTTGCGAAAGACACTTATCTAATTTATAGAGTAAGCTCATCTGTTACATTAGGACTTTTTGAACACGTTGGAAATATTCCAAGCAAATAGTCTAATGCTGATGACCCACCGGACGATTGCTGTGATAAATCATCTTCTGATCCTTAAGATTCTACGAGCATATCATGAACCAATCTACGGATCTTTGTTTGCATTTTAAAATTCAGAAATGGTAATGATTTGTACTTTGGGTCCAAGAATGTTGCTAAGGGGTAACATTTCAGAACACTATTTGACAAAAAATCTGATGATTCAGAATCGGATAATGCATCGAGCTGAAGACGCTTTCCTAAGTCAACTGATATTGAAGATTTCAAGTTCTTAACAATTTCAGAATCTGAAGAACATTCCGACATGTGGTTAAAAATAAGATCATAGCCTAATGGTAAAGCAAAAGAAATGAACACTTTTGATCACACATAACTGTTGTAGCCATTTGTACTGGCTTCAGTACTCGAACGATATCTTCCATCATTTGCCACTTGTCTTCAGTTAATGTTTAGTGACATTTCTATCAGAGAACACTGCAATTATTGCTTCTCTTTGTTCCAGCTACCGTTCGATCATCGAATATACACTGTTCCAGCGAGTCTTTGTATATTGAATAAGGCGATGCTTTGGTAACTTCAGAATTTCTTGTTTCTTTTCAAGCGCGACTGAGGCAGTGGTGCTATGTTTGAAGTGCCCTACCACTTTGCTACAGATTGAAATTCGCTTTTCTCTAAACTGGTCAGTATGGATCGCTGCAATGTATGTGCCAAACATGATACATTGTAAACCGGCAACAAACGTCCAGCATTAATCATATTCGATGCATTGTCGTGAACTAATGCAACTACTTTGTCTTTGATGCACCATTCCTCCATACACAGTTTAATAGCATTAGCTACATTTTCAGCTGTATGTCGTTCTTCTAGTTCAATTGTCTTGAGAACAAAATCTTCTGTACAGAAATTCGTATACAGGGCATGACATGTCACTGTAATGTAAGAACCTGTTGCTCGAGACGTCCATATATCTGTCGTTAAAGCAACTACTTCTGCTTCCTGTAGCCTCTGTTGTACTTGCTCTTTCAGTTCAGAATAAAAAAAGCTGCAAGCGTCTCCATAGTGTCCGCCTAGACGGTACGCTATAATCTGGTTCAAGAAAGGACATTAACTTCCGAAACCCTTTCCTGGGAGTAGATCTGTTACTATCATGTTTGCAATCCTGTTCGAAATCTGTTCTTCATGTTCTGGTGTGCACGGCCGGCTATTTTTAAGATACTTTACTATTGATCTTTGTTCATACGTTCGCTTTTTATTGTGTGTTTGAGGAACTCTAATTACATCATCACGCGTTTCGCCATTGGTGACAGTTTCACAGGAAGCTTTCACAGTAGTATCTTCTGATATATTTGTGGCCTCAACACAGTCTGAAAGTCCAGGAGAATCTTCAGAACTATCCGAATAGGAAGCTTCCACAAAGGTACTGTTAAAAAAGAAAATGACACAATATTATGTTTAAGCAAAATCACAATGTAATTCTATGAACAAATTAAATATAAACTTATTTTAAAGACAAAAGCAGAGAAATTATGAATATAAGCATTGAAAATTGTTTTAGTGTATTACTATTTGACTCATCAAGCCACTACGTGGGTATGCATGTAACAGTTGTTTTGACAAATTTGCCTCAGGAGATTTGTTCGTACTTCCGCTGTCTTGAAATTAGGGTGGTGGGAAACTGGATGGCGTTCTGGTCAAGAGCATCCTTGTAGTAAGTTATCAGAGAAGGAAAAATATCCTCCATTAAAAAGGAGATTCCATTCCATGTCGCCTAACGATTTATCAGTCACTGATGTCTCCAAGAGAAGAATGTCAGCTATTTTAGGTGAGATGGGAATTCACATCTTGCCTAATCCTTTCTCGCCTATAATGGCGGTAAGATACAAGGAGGGAATTTCTGCACTAAAGAGAGAATTCCTCTACTAGCATTTTAGCCAGATATTTTAATCAATATTTTCAATTTCTGTCAACTACAATATAAATATTTAATAAGTACTATACAACAAGAAAGCATAGGGGAGGGGGACGATTAAGTGGATGTAGTTCACTTTTGGTTTGTTTTGGGAAAACTGGAAAGTGCTTAGCAGACAGGAGCTAATCAGAAACAGGATAGAAATATACAGGATAGAAATATATAGTGTTTCAAAACAACACTGACAACGTTTGGGAGCCGATTCCTGACACCAAGGTAAGAGAAAAAGTATAGACCAACCTGGGTGTACAAATACTTCCTTTCGGTACTATGACCAGAAAACTATCTGTCGGAAGATGCAAAAAAAAAAAAACATAACTCGAGAACAAAATGTCGGATCGAAGTTGGGGAAAAGGGAATGTTTATTATTTTTAGCCGTAGTTTCCATTAATACACAACTCGATGTGGTACAGGGCGGGGGCAAGAGTCACCCCAAAAAAATTGAAGAAATCCTGGGATATTTTATTAAACGTTGAGTAAAATGACATACGATTAAACTAACTAAAACTAAAGACGATGTTTCAACTAACAAAAGTCTTAGAACGTGGTCCAAATACAAGAACCTCGTTAGAATTCGAAAAAGGAAAGATAAGTATATTTGATTGATCTACTTTGTCTCAGTACAGAATTGGCTATCGAGGAAAAACTGAAATTATATGAAATCCAAAACGTTTAAATATTATGTCTTCTAGGCTAATGAAGACAGAGAAATCACTCACGGCTATGTGGGTACCATACGGGACTTTGGCATAGGAGACCCGGCTCCGATTCCCGGCAGGAACGCAAGCGGTTTGAATCTCACGTTAATTCGTAGCTCCATGGCTCATATAACTTTGCTACCGAAGGAATGCTAAACTCAAATCCGATCCAATAATACAGACAGGTAATAGATGGAAGCTAGTTATTGGAAAAAAATTCGTGAAATGAGAATGTAAGTGAAAACAGATAATCCCGAGAAGACTCATTGGTACGATGGTATCCACCACGAACTTTTATAACCTGGGATCGAACGAGGTCCATCTCGCACCAGAAGTAACGCTCTATCACTAAGCCATCGTGACCCTACTTTGGAGAAAGCACTAGGATTCTGACCGAAGTATCGGTCCAGAAAATATTGTGTGTGATAAACCAATATAACTTACTAGAAGTACAAACAGTCAGAATGTGGAACTTCTTTCGTTCGGGTCGAATGATTTTCGATAAGTACCTCGCATATGATAAATAATACAAAATAGCAGCAACGTGAGCACAGCAGCCAACAGTTTTGTTCACGAAAACCGAAATTGTTCCAATATTGGACGGAAACTGTGATGAGAATTAATTTCTTTCTATTCATTCTTTATTTGATCATATTAAACACACATATACAGTAATACCATCGAAACAAACTAAACACATGAACAGCTATTAATAACAGGCATATTATTAACCAACTGTTACAAACAAAAGAACAATTACTAAAGAAAGATCTATATGTATCACAGAACATTGATTATGTGCACAATTAACAAAAAATGCGGGAATGTATAATTTCAGTTGATGTACAGCAGTGGTGTAGCCAAAGGAGGTGTGAACATGGTCGAGAATCCCCTTCATCCTCAGAGACCAATTACCGTTAAGACAATAAATATTTGTTATCATAAGATTCCAATGTTATAACAACTTCATCTCCTCCCCCATTCAAAGGTATTGGTTATCCTAGTGGTGTACAGTGTGTATCATATGTATACCACATAGATGCTGACCTATGTACATTTGTCTTTTTTCACTATGAGGTAAATTTGCGAACAAAATGAAAACAATATATGTTGTTAGGGACCCTCTCAAGAAAAAGCTGGCAAAAAATTGTGGGTGTCCCATTTAGTCTTCTATTTTTTTTGAAAATTTCAAAAAAAATACCAATTTTCAACCTCAAAATATTTAAAAAAAATATTTTCCGACTTTTCTCTTGCTGAGAACACCTAACATCTTTTTTTTCATGCAAATCAGTTGAGCCGTTTAGGAGAGAAAAAAATTTCAATTTTCCTTCCCCCCTCCTAACACCCCTCCAAAAGCGCTTGGGAAGCTGAATCTTTTGGAAACCGAGTTTCTCATAAATGTTAATCGATACTGTAAATTTGGTGCAGATATGCTTGGGGGAGCTTTCACATCCTTATTCCGTTAAGCCCTTTTTTCCAAAGTAACTGCAACGGTAACGCGTCAGAAATTTCTAAGGAATAATATACCTAGTTTGCTTTAGTTTCTTTTGCGTTACATTTCGGACGAGTAACTATAATATGTATGGTTTTCCGGAAACAAATCTTTATTTTCTTTCCTGTTTTAAATCTCTTAGAATGGAGCAATGGAGCATGAACTGTCAGTGACCAACAGTCACTCACACACAAAGAAACAGATAAGATCTTAGGGCCACTTGCTGGTTCCAGAAGGGGAGTATAACCTCAGGGAAATCACGTGTACTGATTGCAAGCCAAGCACCTGGAAGATTTTGTAGTAGACTTTAACAGCTCTAAATCAATACATTCAGTGAGTGAACTGCAAGTGCAATGATAGTCTAGCTTTCCTTAACGAAAATATTTGAAAAAATACTTTTTCCTAAAAGCTGAGGATGAGGACATAATTTGAAAGTAAAATGTCTGAAGTGTACCGGTGGGAAATATATATCAATAGGCAGGAGTTCGTCTACATATTTGAAGAAACATCTGAAGTTTTTTATTATTATTATTATTTCTAGAGTATACCGAAACAGTACCCACACAAGCATTGCGGATAAAGCTATTGTCCAAATGTTAATAATTTCTTTACACGTGCTCTTACTAATACTATATTAATACTTTCTTCAATACTTCATTCTTGTTTAGTGATATTCTGATTATACTTATGGAGATTTGTTTATATTTATGGATGTTGCAATTTCTTCGAAAAAAATGTTTTAATTGCAATTAAGTAAGAAAAAAGATTTCATTTTCTCAAGAGATTAAAAAAACGAAATGTATATTGAGTGTAGGTGAAGTAATATGTAGATTGGTTATCGTGACAATAATATAGTAGTAGTAGTCCCCGACATATGGCGAACTGAGTCAGCAAAAATTTTTGTGACGTCATAGGTCAAAGGTCAATGACCTTGGCCCGGGGTCAATGACCTAGGGGTACCTAGGACCACCCCCTCTAAATTTTGGCAGGGGTACCTTGGCCCACCCCTTAAATTTTGGCAGGGGTACATAGGACCACCCCCCTTAAATTTTGGAAATTGCCAAATCTAAAAATTGGGTATGGTAGCCTAGGACCATAGTATGTACCTCTATCAGTATTCGGGGTCTATGTCGTTCCCTTTCATGGATAAAAAATTGCCAAAAATTGAAATTTCGGGGGTTTTTGACCTAATTTATCCCCTTTGATGAGGTGTTATTACCTTATATAGTTATATGCGCGTATACAGGGGTTCATTACCTTTCATAAGACATGGGTATATTTGTGCACCCCTTGAGAAATTTGGGAGGGGTACCTTGGCCCACCCCTTCAATTTTGGAAATTGCCCAATTTCAACATTTGGTATTATAGTACAGGACCCTAATATGTATTATGATAAATTTGGATGGTCCACCTCGTTTCCTTTTAGGGGTACCAAATTGCCAAAATATAAACGTAAGCAATACGTTGTACCACGTGTTTGGTTTTTGGCTCAATTTATCCCCTTTGATGAGATGTTATTACCTTATATGGTTATATGGTCATGTATAGGGGTCCATTACCTTTCATAAGACATGGGTATATTAATGCACCCCTTGAAAAATTTGGGAAGGGTACCATGGCCCACCCCTTAAATTTTGGAAATTGCCCAATTTCAACATTGGGTATTATAGTATTGGACCCTAACATGTATTATGATAAATTTGGGTGGTCCACCTCGTTCCCTTTTAGGGGTACAAAATTGCCAAATTTTAGTACAACCACATGTTTGGTTTTTTGGCTCATTTTATTCCCTTGGATGAGGTCCTATTACCTTATATGGTTATATGGTCATGTATAGGGGTCCATTATCTATTATAAGACATGGGTACATTGGTGCACCCCGGGAGGGGTACCTTGGTCCACCCCTTAAATTTTGGAAATTGCCCAATTTCAACATTTGGTATTATAGTACAGGACCTCAATATGTATCATGATAAATTTGGATGGTCCACATCGTTCCCTTTTAGGGGTACAAAAATTGCCAAAATATAAACGTTGTACCACGTGTTTGTTTTTTTTTGGTCCATTTTATCCCCTTTGATGAGATTCTATGATTACAGGGGTTCATTTCTTATCATAAGACATGGGCACCCTTCTTAAATTTTGGCAATGGGGGTCCACTGAAATTGTCCAATTGAAGCATAGTACAGGACCTCAATATGTTTCGGTGGTCCTATTACCAAATTTGTTTAGTACAACCACGTGTTCGGTTACTGACTCAATTAAGGTTATAAGGTATGGATGGGTATCCCCTTTCAATTTGGTAGGACCCTTCGGGTGTAGTACAGTCACGTGATCGATGATTTGGTTTTAATGCGCGACGAGGTCCCTGGTCAATGTTCTCTAGGAATTAGGTGGAAACTTTGCCCAGGGTTCTCGTCTTATATCACACAGTTCTTTAGGAGAATCTGATACCGTTGTATATGGAATGGACAATAAAAACACATAAATAAGTATAAATTGTATTTTATTCATTTTTCTGGTTTCTTCTTTTTCTTTCTTATTGACAATGTTTGTATATTGAGCTGGGTTTCTTCATTAGACTGCCTCCTCTTCTTGATTGCGATGATTTGTTTCCATGTTTTGCAGCATAGCACCCGTTTGCAAAGCTTCGTATTGTGAATTCTGTAAAAAAGAACGAGGAAAAAGATGATTAGTATAGAAATAGATGATGATAAAACAAATACACTTACAATGATAAATATGATAAAATTACCTGGAAGGTATATTGCAGCAGTCTACGATCATTAACCGTGGGTACTGTTGTGAACAAGTATTGAATTTCACGCAGAGATTTTCCTTGGGCTTTACAGCACAAATAAAAATAAGCATAATAGCCACATACGGATGAACCAAGACTTTGCATTTGGCTATTATTATATTTATAGTATATACAATGAAGTTTTAAGAATGCAACATGTTGTGGTACATAAGGAGGAAGGCCATAGCTGTCAAAATATTCTCCAACACCGCGCTGATCAATATAAATTGCTATCCAATGACTTCCTAGTTTTGTAGATGGATCTGTATTTACAATGATTGCCAGAGGAAGAGAAATCCGTGAGGGCAACTCATCGCTTGCAAATACCCCGGTAAAATGATTTCTGAATAATGGACTATCGTGTAAAGCACTAGCTAATTGTAATGTATTTAACATCGTGAATGGAAATGATACATAACGTATACGTACCTTGTAATTTAAAAGTCCAGGATAATGTTGCGCTGGTGGTCTATCTCTAGGAGTGAGGAAAACTCTCCATATACAATACAGTTTGCAGGTGCTGCTAATTTCTCTTGGAAATGAACTTCCAATCGGATGGCTCCATGTCGTTGTAAATTCCAATAGTGACAATCTCCAGCAGAAGAATCGGGAGTTAGGTCAAATACAAACAGTGTATATCCATTCTTGTAGTCGGCTCTTGAAATTGTATTTCCAGTATTGGTAAAATGTATGCCAGAGCCTGAGAACAATGTGTGGTACGATGAAATGTAGAGATTTTCTTCAAAGTTGGGTTGCAATGGTTTTGAAGGTACAGCTTTTCCATCCACGTACAATGTAAAGAAATTAATGTTTAGATGTTGAAATTCAAATGGATTGGTGGTAATAGTTCCACTGGATGCTTCATTCGATGTAAATCCTACAATAATACGATTTGGCAATGTTCCCATAAACAGGTTATCAATAGTTTTGGATTGTATATCCTTCGGGATGGTAAATGATTTCATTTGAACCCTTGTCAGAGGATACTTTTCCGGTGTAGATTGTAAAATTTTATTGTGTGCCAATTTGACACTAGGGCTGATGCTGACTTTTTTCACCTGCAACGATGCATCTAGAATATTGATTTTTGCACTGACACCACTTTCACCGGCCATGAGACAAAAGTTTGGCTTTGCAGGAATAAGTTTCACACGTAATTCCACTCCATGAATTAAAAATTTATCTTGATTAAAAATGTCATAATGAAGATGTCCAATCATATCGAATTTCATACTTTGTTTTGTCAGTTCATAGCGTTGTTGAAATCCTTTGTTCTCACTTGTGGTTGCGTTCATATGACCAGCCGTATCTTGAAACCACATTGCTGTTTGTAAATGTGTATTTTTAGCTCCATCACTATAATTGAGTAGTTTTTCCATGTACGAACGATATGGATGATTATGTGACGGAAATGAAATCAGTTTATTGTTCAAGTAGATTTGTACTTCACTAAACATAGCATTTAGAAAATCATTGACAGGTGCAATTGCTTTATCCGTATTGATGAAGGAGGAACCATCTGGTTTCACAATTTGTGCTTGGATGTACAATAAGGTTTGTGGTAAATCAATATATTCATCACTGCTACCACTCACTACAAATTCTATTGGTGAATTTTCAGCTATTGAACTAATTGGTTTGTAGCCTATAATACGATTGTCCAGAACACTGGTTTGCGTGGGCAACGTTGAAAAAATGTCCAATTCACTTTTTACACATTCACAGGATTGATGATGTAAGAAAGCCATCGTTGAATTAATCAAAAATATCTGGTGACGATGCCAATGATCTCTTCTTCTTCTTATGTGATAATTTACGTCTCTTTGTAGGATTGATGGTGTTGTTGATCGTTGGAAGGTCAACCTCAAACTGAGAGCAGTCATCCCATTTTCGTTTATGATATCCACTTCCCAGCATAGTTTTCAACTTGTTTTTAGCTTTTTCTTGTAAATTCGATTTTGCTTCTTGCATACGTTGATGAAACGATTCATCCAGCGGTTGATTCGAGATCACAACATCATTAATCATATTGGCACCTGATTTTAATAATCCTTTTCCCACAGTTTTAGCGCCTTGCTTCACAAGTGGTAACACTGAACGAAATAAGCCACGAAGGAAACTTCCAATGCCATGTCCTGCTTGATAGGGACTTCCCACATAGACGTTGCCGATACCGGATAACGCTTGTTTTTGGTAGTATTGCAAATACGGATCAGTCATGACGACGACGACGGAAATGTAGTTTTGTACACACCGTTCCAAAGGTGAATGGCATACGATGACCTGTGCTATCCCTTATATCGATTTGTATTTGCTCAAAATTCATTTTTTCCACCGGAACATAATGTGCAGGATTAAAGATTTGTACTGCATGACTTCCAAAAGTATGATTCACAGGATCCATGTTGACAATTCGTAGCAAGGGTACCATTGTATCTCCAACAATGACAGATTCAATAATGTCACAATAGACGTACATTTGTGATGGTAAGCCTAATCGTACATCCGGTGTATATTGTCCCTTTTCCATATCTTTTAAATCACTTTTCGGGTCAAATCCAAGCATTAAACTAACACTTGGTGACAATTGTACAGAAGTATGGATTTCCTTTTTGGGATGTCTTATGAGGCATATATTATTAATTGCGTCATGAGATATAAATAAATTGGTTTCTTTATGATGTATATTAATTGCATGAATAAGATCCCGTATATTGTTATAATAGCGTACAGGGATCGTTACAACCTTCCACGGTTCTTGATCATTACTACTTGATGATTTGTAATATATTTTATTGTTTTTACTGTTAATGTTCAGCAAAGAATGTGGATAATGAATCTCTACAATTGCCACATCCCATTTCTGGCGAAACTCTACACGTCGTTGTAATTTCGTAATATATGAAGTCAATGTATTTTCTGGAAAATAATCCATGGAACTATTACTGGGAAGTGTAACGTAAAAATCTTGATCAGGTTCCATTCTTCTTCTTCTTCTTCAATGAAGTTGCAGGGATCCACGAATTGAATGAGGAAGGATATCCTTTCCACTGGACGAGATACTCCTTTCTGCGACCTTTTGTTCTTGTACGTAATATTTTATCGATGAGGAACGTCGAAGGGAGCGGTACTGGTTGTAATTCTTCTCTGTAGAAAACACCATCGATAAGTTGATGATTTAAATCCTCTAGTCGATACACTGGTGGGTTTCTTGGTACAATGGCTTTTACTCTGAATATTTCCCAAGTCCAGTTCTCGAGGTAACCCTTGTCAAAGATACGTTTTGTTTTACTTATACGAACAGTATCACCAACAGATAAATCCGTATCTTGTTTTGAACGTTGTAGCTTTTTGTCGTATAAGTTATGCCACACCTCCAGTAAATTGTCCTGAGAAACGTTTGCAGGTGCCATTTTAATACTGGAATGCCGACTTTCATTGTATGCTTTTACAAGTAAAGGCAATACTTTGATGTAATTGTATGTTTGATATTTGGTAAAGTATTTCCACATACGATGTTTCAATGTCTGATTAAATCTTTCTGCGATGCTGGCTTTAATATCTGGATCCTTTGTTGTAACATGTTGCACGTTGTGTTTTCTGAGAAACTTTTGTACTGTCTTGTTGGTAAATTCAGTTCCTTGATCACTACGTAGTACAATTGGTTTCCTCTCCTGGAAAATCATTTCAAATGCATTCACTATATCCTCGGCACTTTTTGATTTTAGTGGTACAGCCCACCCGTACCGACTAAACACATCAATCACTGTAAGAATATAGCGGTAATTGTCATTATAGTTTTGAAGTGATTGTAAATCATTTAAATCACATTCCCATTGATCATCAATATTGTTGACAAGATAAAAATCTCTACGGAAACGACGACGTACAGGACGATGTAACGTGTAGGTAGGTTGTTTGTTTAACCAAAGTTTTATTTTGGTTAGAGGTATAGATTTTCCTGTAGCTTGCCATAATTTCTTTGCAGTAGAAAACGATGCAGGATGTGCTGGATTGTAATAAATGGATTTCAACTTTTTGTTCATGGTTTGTACGTTGACCATTGTGGAATGATACGTTTTCTTTTTGGTCGGACTTCTAAAACATCATCATCATCATCTTCTTCTTCTTCTTCTCCGGAAGAAAATAATTCAGGTGCCGGTTTTGGTGGTGCAGATCCTTCAGATGCTGTTGTACTATTATGCTTGACAATATAGTTTAATCTTCGTGGATTACCAATCAATTCTTGAGGTGTGTTTGACGATGCAAGGTAGTTGCAAAACAATTCCCAGCCTTGAGGATTAGAATGTTTCCTCGGTCGAGTCACATCGCACATTAAATCTACAATATTGGATCCATGTAGTTTATTATCGTTGATGTACACTGTTCCTTTATGATCCCACGTAATTGCGTCATCTTGTTTTAAACGACGGAATAGTAGTTCGGCTTTCTTACGATACATTTGTGGTATTGCGGCTAAAATTTCTTGTTTCGTGCTATCGTCAACATTCGGGACGTCACCATCAGGTTTCATTGATGTAATTGTAAGTGGTATTGGTTCTTCTTGTTTACGTATCACATAAAGATATTTCTGTAATATTCTATTGTACTGATTCCATTTTTCTTCATCACTTGGATACGATGTATTCAATATGGATTGCATTTCACGATCGAGATTAGATTCTCGATTTTCACTCACACGGGATGATGATGCATGCATTCGTTGAAGCATTTCTGGTGGGACTAAAACCATCTTCTTGCTATGTTCCATGATGTTTATTGTTTAAACAAAATACTGGATAACACACTTCCTACAATAGGTGCAAGTAATGCAGGTAAGAATCCTCCTTGTTGTACGGCTAAATGTTTCTTCTTTTTATCCAATGATTTTGTATTGTCTACGAGATAGCGGAGCGTGTTCTTGTAACGCTTTAATCTTGACTTCTGCGCACTTGTCAGTGGAACATTGCCTTTTAAGACATTATAACAACATTCACAAATACTATGAATTAATGAAGCGTCTGCATTGGCAATAATAGCTTTACGCAATCTTGGTTTAGCTTTGTGCAGAGCACGTAGCAGATCAGCGTGTTTCACTGTAGGAGACATCGTGACAGACTAAGTCATTCTTTTCACATGCACAATAATTTAAACATGTTTTGTTGGTACGTAAACATAATGATGCAAATCGTCGGGAAAAATATTTGTACGAAATCGCATTTCATCGGGTGTATCTTGTTTAAGATCCATCAGTAAATAGCCATGTGGATTTCTTGTTGCGTCTGCATAACTTTCTTGTAGAAACAGTGGATGCTCAGGCATGATTTGATAACTCATATGCTTGATTTGTGACTTGTCACGTGGATTTTTAAACAACACCAAATACGAACAATTTAAACTGATATTTCTATTTGCTTTACTTTGATGAAATACATTTTGTGATATAAAAATCACACTAATATTTCGATGATGTGATCCTTTTGTGAACATATCAACAATATCACTATTCACTTCTCGCATATGGTCATCAATAATAATCAAATGTGGTCCATCTTGAGGCTGAAAATCTTTCATTCGTGGAAGTCCTTCGTGAAATTCTACTGGAACTGGCATTGTTGCATACACGTCTTGCCATTCTGCATAATACCAATATATCTTACGAAATTTTGCATTGATCATGGTTGGGAGATGTGACAGTAATCGCTTCACAAAATACGTTTTTCCACACCCACTAGGCCCTGCGAGAATACAGGTAAATGGATGTTTCCACTGTGTATCCATGATGAACACTAACACCTTGTTTCAAATATGATGCGTATTTAAAGCGAGTACAACAATTCTTGCACTCACTGGTGTGAAAAGGAAAAATCCGTTCATGTGTTTATTGAATAGTTGAAAACCGTTTATTTGTTAATCGAATAGTTGAAAACCGTTTATTTGTTAATCGAATAGTTAAAAACCGGATAAAGTTTAACGGTTAACCGTGAAAGCTGATCACTGTTTGATTTAAATTCTATTTGAAAATTTTTCGTTTCAAATTTGTTTTGAAATTTTTGCTTCAAAAATTTTGTTTAAAAATTTTTTTTGTTTCAAAATTTTTGTTTCAAATTTTGTTTAAAAATTTTTTCGTTTCAAAATTTTTTTTGTTTGTAAATTTATTGTTTCAAAATTTTTTGTTTGAAAATTTTTCGTTTCAAATTTTTTGTTGAAAATTTTTGTTTCGAAATTTTTGTTTTAAATTTTTCGTTTCAAATTTTTGTTTTGAAAAATTTTTAGTTTCAAGATTTTTGTTTAAAAGTTTTCGTTTCAATTTTTGTTTTGATTTTTTTTTTAGTTTGAAAAGTTGAAAAAAAAAGTTTTAAATGCCAAGAATCTTGTTCAAAGTTTCCACCTAATTCCTAGAGAACATTGACCAGGGACCTCGTCGCGCATTAAAACCAAATCATCGATCACGTGACTGTACTACACCCGAAGGGTCCTACCAAATTGAAAGGGGATACCCATCCATACCTTATAACCTTAATTGAGTCAGTAACCGAACACGTGGTTGTACTAAACAAATTTGGTAATAGGACCACCGAAACATATTGAGGTCCTGTACTATGCTTCAATTGGACAATTTCAGTGGACCCCCATTGCCAAAATTTAAGAAGGGTGCCCATGTCTTATGATAAGAAATGAACCCCTGTAATCATAGAATCTCATCAAAGGGGATAAAATGGACCAAAAAAAACAAACACGTGGTACAACGTTTATATTTTGGCAATTTTTGTACCCCTAAAAGGGAACGATGTGGACCATCCAAATTTATCATGATACATATTGAGGTCCTGTACTATAATACCAAATGTTGAAATTGGGCAATTTCCAAAATTTAAGGGGTGGACCAAGGTACCCCTCCCGGGGTGCACCAATGTACCCATGTCTTATAATAGATAATGGACCCCTATACATGACCATATAACCATATAAGGTAATAGGACCTCATCCAAGGGAATAAAATGAGCCAAAAAACCAAACATGTGGTTGTACTAAAATTTGGCAATTTTGTACCCCTAAAAGGGAACGAGGTGGACCACCCAAATTTATCATAATACATGTTAGGGTCCAATACTATAATACCCAATGTTGAAATTGGGCAATTTCCAAAATTTAAGGGGTGGGCCATGGTACCCTTCCCAAATTTTTCAAGGGGTGCATTAATATACCCATGTCTTATGAAAGGTAATGGACCCCTATACATGACCATATAACCATATAAGGTAATAACATCTCATCAAAGGGGATAAATTGAGCCAAAAACCAAACACGTGGTACAACGTATTGCTTACGTTTATATTTTGGCAATTTGGTACCCCTAAAAGGAAACGAGGTGGACCATCCAAATTTATCATAATACATATTAGGGTCCTGTACTATAATACCAAATGTTGAAATTGGGCAATTTCCAAAATTGAAGGGGTGGGCCAAGGTACCCCTCCCAAATTTCTCAAGGGGTGCACAAATATACCCATGTCTTATGAAAGGTAATGAACCCCTGTATACGCGCATATAACTATATAAGGTAATAACACCTCATCAAAGGGGATAAATTAGGTCAAAAACCCCTGAAATTTCAATTTTTGGCAATTTTTTACCAATGAAAGGGAACGACATAGACCCCGAATACTGATAGAGGTACATACTATGGTCCTAGGCTACCATACCCAATTTTTAGATTTGGCAATTTCCAAAATTTAAGGGGGGTGGTCCTATGTACACCTGCCAAAATTTAAGGGGTGGGCCAAGGTACCCCTGCCAAAATTTAGAGGGGGTGGTCCTAGGTACCCCTAGGTCATTGACCTTTGACCTATGACGTCACAAAAATTTTTGCTGACTCAGTTCGCCATACGTCGGGGACTACTACTATAGTGATTTTCTACTATATACTCTTTCAACTTGAATAAGTAGGTTTTAAGTTAATCATCGAAACGTAAAAACTTTGACATAAAAATATTCTAAAATGTTTTATTATAAATCAACAATTAAGAATCGCGGTTAATATATACAGTGGCGTATTTACGATTTTGTTTCGGGGGCCTTTGCCTGAAAATGTGAAAATTCTGCAAGATATTACATATACTTTACTATAGTAAGTAAGATTTCGGGGGGGCTTAAGCCTGGAAGCCCCCCTAAATACGCCACTGTATATATATATATACTTTTCAAAATATTTTATTTGTAAATAAACATGTTTACAATATGCTATAGCAACTACTAATAGTGCAACACAGACACTGTAAAAAAAAATCCCACAATTTTTGGATCAAAATATCCAATATATTACAATCAAAATTTTTCTTGTATGCCTTATATCTGGAGAACTACATATAACTAACTAACTAACTCTATGGCGTATGGAACCCGGAGGATCAATGCCGCGATCACAAAAGCTCCCCATTGACGTTTATCCTTAGGCAATTGAATCCAATTGAACCCAAACTATCTCTAAACTCTGTATGGTGTGCTCATTCCATAAAAAATACGAGGCCGTTCAAAAATTTTGTGATCCCTGATCCGAAAACTAATTATTAGCCAAGATCGCAATCCTTTGATGCATTTTTTTAAACATTCTTAAAGTTCTTGCCCAAGATCGCAATCTTTTGATCATTTTTTGGGATAATCCCTAAAAGTCATGTACGCGTAAACTGCACCGACTTCTAGTTACTTCTTTATATATATATATATGTATGCAACAGGAGTGCAATTGTGACAAAATGTGTGGGAAATGCGCAGAAACTTCCAAGGGTGCAAGTCGTGCACATTTCTCACACGTTTTGTACACGCTTCTCAACCTTCTGTTGCTTAAATATATAAATGTAAAAGAAGTGATCAAAAGTTGCAGTTTACGCATACAATTCTTTTTACAGTGCAGTATAGCATTTCAATAATAGCGCATTGTTTATTGTTGCTATTAGTGTAGATATGTTTGATGGGTGCCATAATTAACGCTGATGAGCAAGCCTAAACTGCCCGCATGAAGGGATATAGCAGCGCTACTATTATCAACCTACAGTTCTAATCAATTATTACGATCGGGAAAAATCAGAATGTGTAATAATAATAAAAATAATAATAATAATAAATAATAATAATAATAATAATAATAATAGTGATAGTAGTAGGAAAAATTTAATGAAAAGAAGGTTTTTTGTATATGATTATATTCAAAGTTCCAGACATAAAGGTAACGTGTTACTTGTCTTGCTTTCGAAGTAGGGTAACAGTTACTTTTCTAGGGGAAGTAACGTTCCCTTACTGTTAACGATATGCAGTAAGGGAAAGTAAACTAACTTATAGCGCGTTACATTTTTACAAGTAATTTACCCAACACTACCTCAAAGCTTCAACAAGTCTTTGATGGGTACCTGAAACTAGCTTTCGGAAAACTGATTAGTAGATGGGACAAATACATTCACATGAGAGTGTTTCATGCATAGTGTAAATAAAATTTTGTGAGAATAGCATTCTATAATAAAATGAGCCTTGTAACTATTTGAATGACCCTCGTCTTTGTTCTCCTCACAACTGATGCTATATGCCCAAACACACACAAACATACACATTGACGATTTTAGAAGAGTCTCCGCGGAGAAACTGAATAAGCAACGAGTGTAAGTAGTACAGTACTACTAAAATACTAGTTTTCCAGAGGTTAAGCCCAATCAGAGAAATGCCCACGGAAATTTCGTCGTTCTGGTGCAGTATCCTCAGGCCACTGCATGAAATTATTGCTCACACAATATTAAACACCAGTAGTTTAAGCAGTAACGAACGCTTGGTTTTTCCAGGGTGGGAGGCTGACATACAAGCAAAATTGCAAATACAAGCCCCTTGAAACACACAATAAGTTCTACTGCATGCTCATGGCGTAAGTTTACTACAGTAATGTGTGTGAATAAGCAAATTTGTTTTTATATGTATTTTGAGGAATCGAACCAATTTTGATAATCCAGGGGGCAATGTCCTCCTTGACTCCCGTTGCAGGTGGGCATGAAAGTAAGGATATAATTTTTTGGTAAGGGATACGCGCAACTGTTTTCAAACATATAATGTTACCCATCATCCCCATATATGCTTCTTCTTTCGTAAAATTAAAATGGGTGAGTATTATGGTTACCAACACGGAAAAAAGAAATTACCGGCAATCACTCAAAATTTCCTGTGATATAGGCCTAAGTGAAAAGTCTCTCTCTTCGAACCCATCCATGGGAAGGAAATGTACTATCCTGGACAAAATGCATTAGGATTTTGATTTCTGGGCTATCGGCATTTAAGGCCATTTAGCCCTTAACATTTTGAGGGATGACGTCCCTCGGCGAGCACACAATCCGGGAAAAGAGAAGGAAGAAAGGATTGGGAAAGGAAGGAAGTGGCCTGGGACTTAAAGTTAGGTACCACCCTGGCATTTGCCTGGTGTGAATGAGGAAAACCCAGGAAAACCTCATTCAGGATGGCTGGCATGAAAAAGCGTTTTACACATTTTCGGAAGAGTGCCCCCACCAGGAATCGAACCCGGGACCGCTCACACCGAAGGCGAAAGCGTTAGCGACTTCGCTACGCGGGGCCACCAAAATGCATTAGGACCCGTATTCTGCATATCCTTAATACATGCACTTATAAGCGTAATATATACATTGTGTTCTGAAGTCGTATCGATCATTTTCTTCTATTTAACAGTAACTGCTACTTCTTTAAAATTATCGAGAGATGAAAAAAGAGTATCTTAATCTGTACGTGTCATTTTTGCACAAATCCTCACGCTATATTTATGCCGCACAATTATGACAAATTAAACATTTCTGTATCCAGGGGCGGATCCAGGGAAGGAGGCGATCGGGGCGATCGCCCCCCCAGAAGAGAAAACTTTCTTATTTTATATATATAAATAAAACCCATCCCAAAATTTGGAGCCTTTAAAGGTAGCAGTATGACGACCCACCGCCCCCCAGAAGTCGGTTCTGGATCCGCCTCTGTCTGTGTCTATTGTCGAAAACAATGTTAAAAGGGACGTTAAACTCAAAATGAAAATCATGAAATGAACTGCCCTAGGTTTAAAAAAATCACCGAATGTATAATACAATGAAAACTTATTACTGTTCAAGAATTAGGATGTTTAATGTTTTATTCTGGATTATAAATTTCAAAATAGTGGTCATAAAGAGGCTGGTAAGAAGTTTATAGTGTGTACTGGTTACCGACCTTAATAAAAATAACCGCAATATATAATAACGGGCTGTTGGCAACCCTAGTTAGTATGCATAGGGCTATAACAATATAAGAAGCCTCATACTTTTATGTACAGTAATGAACACTTCTGAATGGTACACCCATATGGAAATTTACGGCAAAAGTGTACCATCCAGAAGTGTTTCTTACTCAGTGGTTAAATTCAGCCGGGGCCCACAGGGGCTCAGCCCCGGTAATTTTTTGGTTGCCGGGGCTCAGCCCGGGATCTTCTCTCGTTGCTTTTTTAAAAATTTTCTCCGCCTCTGAAATAATGTTGATAAAATCCGTACTTTAACTTTCCATTGTCACTATTTCGGTAGCTCGGTGGCTCACATTAATGTAAAATTCAAGTGCATTACTGAGGCAACCGGGGAGTGAGAAAATATCAGAAACAAGGTTCTTTTCTATCTGGTCGCTGCTGGTAGTTTTCTTTTTTCTATTTGTTTTTCAACAGGGGCTATAGCTGAGCTATAAAATCCTTGGGGGAGGAGGGGGGCGGATAGTGACAGAAACTAAGAAGTTCTTTCTTCTACTGTCTTGTGTGAGCTTTCTAGCTTTTCAGAGTCCTTGCAAGAAAAGACTATAGCCCTACCGAAGGCAAACAAGCTCATATACAGAACAATCGAGGTGTTTAAGGCCCATAAAGAGAGAGGAGGCATATACTGGAGAGAAGTACAGAGAGCCATAAAAGAGAAATATTTTAAAGAAGTTCCCTTGAAAATGAATGGCAGTAAAAACGACGCTTCGGAAATTAATAAAGGCCAGTTCTATGAACAGAAGGTGCTTGACTGAGAAGGACACTGTGTACTCCGAAATGATGAAAATTATTTACCCTGAGTACTGGCCGGAAAATATTAATGTCGATTGTAGCGAACAAGACTTGAAAGAATTGTGTGAATTGTTTTCTTTGTGTTTTCGAGAAACTATTCAAACTTATCGCGACTTTAAGGATAGTGGAGGCAGGCAGGTCTTGGGGAGAATGAAGGTACTAATGCAGTGTGTGTGCAAACGATACCAGTCAGCAATGCTGAGTGTGAGAGGGGTTTCAGTGTAATGAATAATGTTTTCACGCCAACTAGAAACGCGCTATCGGTTAGAAGTGTGTCATCTTTAATGACAATAAATATTAATGGTTTGCCATTGTCCGCAACCCCTCCTGTACGTTAAGCGCTGGATATCACAAGGAAGAAACACCGCCCTCTCAAGTTGCTAGGAAAGAAATCTCTAGGCAGAAGAAAACAAATCGAAGGAAGCTTTATGGAAACTACTGTGACTTAACTGCATTCATTGTCTTATCAGCTATTTTGATATTGTTATTCACATAAACATTATGTTAAAATACTATGTTGTCATGAGATTTGTTTGATTTGTGTTTGCACAAGTTTTCCCAACTCTATTTAATATGGAAGTGCCTGGAATTTTACAAGATTTGAATAAACCGCACAAACATACACTTTATATATATATATATATATATATATATATATATATATATATATATATATATATATATATATATGGTAGCCAGGAAAGGCCCCGGTACTTTTTTTATCACGAATTTAAACACTGCCCTTACTGTACATCCCCTTATCTCTTAAAGCCATTTTTAAGGTAAAATAAAATAACGAAAGTTTTGGTTTGTTTCAGTTTACCGCCCCACGGTTATGCCATGATGACTAAAGAGACTTGGACTTACTGATTATAATGGAGTCTGAACCACTTTTTCCGTTCAACTGTATCCCACCGGGAACCAAATCCACGCGTGCCGTAGGCAAGCTTGTTAGCCACTAGACCAAACGGATGTCCAAAATAACGAAAGTTAAATATTAAATGAAATATTGCATGATAAAACACACGACGGTATATATCCCTTGAATCAAATTACATAAGAAAGAAAAGTGTTTAAATCTTCTTACTTTAACGTGATGTGTTTTGTAGAACCAGAGATTCCAGGATCGTCATCATCTCTTGATTGAGTGTTCCGTGCAATCACTTTATTAATACAATACTCCGTGACATATTGTGCTTTGCTTCACCTTAATTGCTTAACACTTAATTGCTACTTTCACCCTTATCTTGCAGTTCACTGAAATATTAAATGCTTGCTCAGTGCGTTTGCGCAGTTGACCTTGACAATCGTTGCACCATATGCACCTGCAAATGTTTACTATCAAGAGCTCAACACATTATAGGCTTAAGACTTTTAGGTTACAAAACGTTCAAATTAGAATAAAGCACATTTAAGGACGTTATACGTTATCAAAAACGTTGTTTAGGATTTTGTTTTATATATTACAGAAAATGACATTTTCGTACATTTGATTACCAGTATATTTTAACAATGCTAGCTAATGTGCACATCGAAACATCTTTTAATACAACAATATTTTAGTTTTAAGCTATCATCTCTTAAACAAAATAAAATATTAATAGAACTGTCCTTACCTGGAGTTGTTATTGAAATCCGGTACAAATAACAATGCCAAAGGGGGCCAAGGAGGCGGGCGCTACCCGTAGGCTATACCTGCACCCCAGACTGGTAGTATATATTAATATCGCGCAAATAATGTGAAATTAACCTTTTCAGTATAACCCCCCTCAAGTAAAATGTATCCACCCTTCGATTGTGTCCACAAGAAATTAAATCTGATACTGTAATTGGTGGTATAGCATATCATAGCCAGTTTAGAACTACAATGAACCTAATATTTTTATTTTACTTATTTATTATTTTTAATTTTCTTATTTTTAAAATCAAATGCACTTCACTTTCCTAGAATCACACTAAGGGAGAAAATAATACCTATATGAGGAAGAACATACCGCGTAGAGGGAGCCTTGTTATTCCATTGTTCAAAACTGTTTGACGATGAGAGGCTAAATCAATATTTCGTGCGTTGATATATATATATATATATATATATATATATATATATATATATATATATATATATATATAAACGGCAACTTAGGGTATAGATTCTAAACGCGGGGGGGTCCGTCCCGACTTCGAAAAAGCACTTAGGCGTCGCCCAGTTCCTAAAAAAAAATACAATGGAGAAATATAGGAAGGGGGAACAAGCGTAACGTCATGCTGCTACCTACCGTCCTCCTACCTTTTCAGATCCACTTTTACCCTTTTTTATGACCCCCAAATTAGAACATTTTAGATGGTTTAAAATTCTTGTATTTTTGATCATAGCAACTTGACCTGTAAAGAAGACACAAAAATTTCTCCATTAACTGTACAGGAATGAAATAGGATCATCCTTAAGAATCTGAAGCTTCGACATAACACTCCATTTGTGATGTGTGTCACTGCATGAGACCAATGCGTGGTAGAGATTTGTGTTCATGCAAAGCAAAATGTGCGTACATCAGCACAATACAAAACTGAAAAAAGCTATTTATTAATGCTTATTTTCATTACCGCAAACTAAACGCAAATATTACGTTGTGTCGAGCTCGAAAACCGCTAGTGAATGATGCTCAGAGCGCTTGAAAAAATTGATTTACACAATAATTTTGTACTCTGAGGCCAGGAAATGAACACCAATAGGCGTACATACATTTCAATTTCTTACTGGTAAATAGTTATCCGGACTTTCGGTATCCAGTTCTCAAACAAGCCGAAAAGTTCGCTATAGTAGGTTAATTCAACGACGGTACTAAGAATGAGCCGTTTCAAAGAAACAATACACAGTAATTTTTGAAAAAGCGGTAGATGAGCCTCCGTAGGAATGCCTCCGTCTGTCTTTATTAGTGAAGACAATAAATCAAGCAATTTTTGTACTAGTATTACCATTTCTTCTATCTACTACATAATATTACGCAATTCTATCATACAGGGCATAGTGTTTCATTTCAGTATTCTCCCCATTAAATTGATCACTTGTGACTATAAATATCTATATATTAAAATGTTAGGTTTATATGTTTGTGTGCAAAGAAAAGTTTATATGTTTGTCTCCAATCGTTTTGACAATGAGATCTCGAAAACCACAAGTGCTAGAATCGTGCCATTTTTGCTGGTCGATTCCAAATTTTGTGTAGATTGGCCCAGTTCCAATTGAATATTTAAAAAACGTGGCCATTATTTCTTTAATACATATTTTAGGGTACACTGGAGGTGTTGACATTTTAAAAAATAACACATTCTATAATTTATACACTGCAACACAACATGTTTGTATACAGTGGTTGTATATTTCTCAGGCGTTTGTTTCATGATCAATTGATAATGGGAATCGAAGAAAACTATTTCTCGAGTGATGGAGAATCTTTAATATTTAGTATGTTTTGCTAATGAACACCAGATATCAGTGGCATTGTAATAAATTGTGTATGTAATGTATTTGCTTATTACATACTGCATGCAAGAAGAAAGAAAGCACTGATCATACATGAAGTAGAAATTCCAACAAGAAGTAGGCCCAATCTTGCAAACAGTGCGAGATATTGAAAAAATAATCAAAAAATTTCTCCTTTGTGGTACCCCTTGCCGATTTTTATCAAGACGTCTTTCATTTGTGTCTATAAGGGGACATGTACAGATATTGTGAGGAATGACAAGAAGATTCATGCTCATATGTGAATGATGCACTGTGTAGAGTGTGCAGGTTAAGCTAGTCTAATTAAAATAAATCCAGGTTCTGAAAGTCTATTGATAATAAAGAAGGTAATTGTATTCGAAACAACTAGAGATTTACAGAAGAGTGAATATTGAATCGAAGGAAAAACATGTTTTTAAGCGTAACTAATAATAATAATAATAATAATAATAATAATAATAAAGTACCGTTATAACAAAAATCCCAACTGGGTTTTGATGAAAGTTCAAACTGGATTTAAGTAGAAGCTCAAAGGTAGTTCTTGATGAAAACGGAAGCCAATTTTGATTGAAAACTAAGCCGATTTGAAGATCTAAGACATATGTAGATTCTCAAGGAACGAATACCGGATTCGGTAAACATCGCAATGGTTTTAGTAAAAACTAAAACTCAAAACTGTTCTGGAAAACACAAAAAACTATCTGTGGAAAGGAAATGGGTTCCGGAGAACAACGAAAAATATTCTGGTCAGAAATAGAACCAGTTTTGGAAAAACTGATACAGGTTTTGATGAAAAACTGAACCGGCTTTGAAGAAAACCGAAACCGGTTTCGGTCAACCGAAGCCGTTTTGAAGAAAACTGAAACCGGGTTCTGAAGAAAACCAATACCGTTTTTTTAAAAACCGAAACCGGTTTTTGTGGAGAAAACCGGTTTCGGTGAAAACCGTTTTTTTTTTTAAATTTTGAAAAAACGGTTTAGGTTTTTCTTGGAAACTTGAAACAGAAAAACCGGTTTCTGCGCCTACCACTAGTATATACTGTACGTGTGTGTCGTCTTTTTAAGCGTATGAGTAATTGTATGTTTATCTGCTATTTATATATTTATTTATTTATGTGGATTTATATATATTTATAATATTATTTAATTATTTATGCCAATTATTTGTTAGTTTAGATTAGTTGTGCCAAGATCGTCCTTTTTAGGTGTGTGTGTAATTTACAACAGATAGGAAGCCACGGTATAGGGAAATACGAATTAGAATACTTAAAATGGATTGGCTGCTGCGAGGAGCCAATCAGAAGCAAGATATCTCAGCTCTTGTGTGTATATAAGACTGCACGTTTCTCATGTATCTCATAGTGTCTGATGAAGCCAAAATGTTAGTTGGCGAAACTGTAACACGTATGTAATATTTTTATGTGAATATATTGTTTTGGTCAGCAAATATTTTGTTTGTGTTCAAGTATATATAAAGCAAAGCTTCTACTTATTTTAAATATTACATGTGTAAGGATAAAATAGTATTGTAACGCCGCTAGTGGCGCATCGAGCCGGAAGCTTCATATCGTGTGGAATGAGTTGATAGCAGGTAAATTTGCAATTAAGTTTGGGAGTGAGATGCGTTTTACTGATAAGTAATGTGTCAAATTGTTTCTCGTGTAATAGTTTTTAAAATATGAGTTTATGAGGTAAGTACAGGAGAATGTTGAGAAATAGAAATAAAAGTCATAGTCAAATAACTAGATACATGATCACTATGAAGTTAAATAGTTGTTTCGGGTGGAGATACATGAAAGTGCACGTACGAACCAATGTAAGTGTCATGAAAATCGAGGTGAAGAATGTTGCGAGCTGCGTGCTGAACGTGTTTTAATATTAATGGTTGTGCAAAAGACGAACGTTTTGAAGTGTGTGGGTGACAAATGCTAATAGTTTATGCATATAAAGACATTGATTAGTCTTTCGAAGTCTCACCTTTTCCATTTTGAACATAATGAGTCAATAGTGGTACTACAAGTTTCGGCCTGAATTCTTCTAGAGCAAGCCGAGACTTGCACTTGTAGTTGTATCTCGGAGGCGGGAATTGATACCAAGTGTTGCAGATTGGAACTTGTTGCAGATTCGGACAGTTTTCAAAGGAAAAGGAAAAGTGTGCACCTCTTTGTAGGATAACAGGTTCATAGGTTTCACCTGTTAGTAGGATGTACTTTGTTTTCTTGACAGCGTTTACCTGGGAGAGGAATTGGTCGTAATAAGCAAGATTGTTCAAATCGGCATCTCTTCTTGAAAACTAAGATTTGTTTATGCAAAAGGTCGTTGATAGTATCCTGTGATGTTCTCAGAATTCGAACTATGTACGTTGGTCCATGATTGTTGCGAATACGGATGCATTTTTAAAGGTGTATCCCACTTCAGGAAGTTTAGCCTATATATCAAGTGTTATAGATAGACGGACCCCTCGTACTACTATTGACATGGTATGTGGCTGAGGTTGCTAGTGTCGGATGTTGTTGAGAGAAGTTAAAGTCAGTTTTCCTGAACATTTCGAAACTGGATTGTCACGAATTATTTTGCGAAGTTGGCCGACTGTGATTTAATGATGAATCCATTTTTTTGTTTCTACCATTTGCGAAATATCTTTGCGTTGCCGATACTGGAAAAGTTAAAGAAGTAAAACCTTCGAACTAAAGTACTTTGGATTGTAGTTTTGCTTTAGCAAGCTGTAGACAGGCTGCAGAGGAGGATAAGCTGGTTGGAGTCAAAGTCGGAGCTCGAGATGCTTTGTGCATTTGTATGCTTCTTAAATGGTGGTGAACTCGTTGATGATGCTTGGTGGTTGCCACTGATCGGAGAACGAGAACTCCGGAAACTTGGTTCAGTGTATGCTGAGCATGAATGAAATTGTGGAATGATGAAAGTGGGAGGAAACTGGAGAACTCCGAGGAAACCCAAGCACAAGGTGTTTGTCCACCACAAAGTTAACTTGGCGGGAGCAGGGTTTGGACCCGAGACCCCATGCATCAGAGGTGAACGCTTTACAACTGAGCCACCCCGGCAATTTTATCTTCAAAGGATGTATGAAAGACTTTCCATCGTCAATTATCATATGCGGTAAAATAACCGAACTGAAACAGTGTTCAAAACTATGTGATGAGAACAAGATAAGAGTGAAAATGATCATAATGATGATTAAAAATTATACTACTTGTGTACTCCAGCCAAATTACGCTCGTGAAAACTCTCAATTTCTTGCAACCTGTCGCCTGTTAATGAATTAGCATCACTGTGCGCCCACATGAGTGCAATAAATAGAGTCTAGACTTGGCAGCTACGCCTCACTACATGTGCGCCAGCTGAGAAAGTATGTGAATGCACTACGTTTTTCCGGCAAATCAAAGTGACTAGCAACCTATGAAAAGGTTACGCCCTCTGTAACGTAAGTGATGGAAAAGAATTTATTTACAAAGTGTAAGTGGAGATCTGTGCTCTATCGAAATTTTACAATTATACGGTATAAAAACTAACAAAAAATCAAAAAGAAAAAGAAAAATGGGCGTATGGAACTTTGATTCTTAGCATTATTATGTAAGTAAACATATATAACACAACTTAATATAGACAGATTGATTCAATATAAATACAATACAATTAGAGAAAATAAAAAATGTGTAAAGGGATAACGAGGATGGAGAATGAGGGGAGGTGCGAAGCACAAGTTAACACATGTGTATTGTTAATGAGACAAATGAATGTGTCTTTTGCGTAGGGTCATCTCTATGTGATGATGGGAACCGGAGAAGCCAAACTGAGCAGAAAGTGATTACTGTGCAGGATAGGATGGATGAAAGAGTGGAAGATGCTAATGAATAACATAATCAGATATAACCTTGAGCCCCAGATAAGCCCCAATTCGTGACTTTTTTTGAATTATTTGTAAACAACTGCAACAACAGTTTTCTTAATTGGTATGTTAGGAACTTTGGGTGAGACACTTGTCGATTTCCGGGGAAGATGTGGATTTCGTATTTATATGCCTAAAAGACCTCCAAAATGTGGAATTAAAATTTTTATTCTTGTTGGTGAAACATTATACTACACAACAAATATAGAAGTGTATGTGAGGACACAACCAGAAGGCCCGTTCCAGATAGATAACAAACCTGAAGAAGTAGTGAAGAGATTGTATCAACAGATTCATGGTTCATCTTGCAAAGAGACCTTTTTACAATAATCGGTTTGCAAGCTGCAATTTGGTTAAATAAATGGAATGAGACAGTAAGTTAAATATTATAGGGACAATTCGTAAAAACAAGAGAGTTGCCCCCGCGTTTGTGAATGCGAAACGGAGGAAAGAATACAGTAGTGTATTTGGTTTTAATTAGAACTGCACCATTGGTTCGTATGCATCTAAGAAATATCTGTGTTTAGTGCTGATCTCAAGTATGCACAATGACGTCAAATTAGATGAGAGTACCAGAGATAACAGGAAGCCAGAGATCGTCACATTTTACAACGATACTAAAGGTGGGATGGACATAGTAGACCAGATACCTACTGAATATGACGAAGAAAGAAATACTACACGATGGCAAATAACGTGGTTTTATCACTTCTAAAATGTAGAACCGACTAGTAGTAATGTTATACATTTAGCGAACACAGCAAGGTTTTTCGGATTAACTCTAGAAGATGCTTCTGTACCAAATCATGTAGGAAAGCGAGGACGATGTTACATGTATAAACACAGTAAGGCCAGATATTTTGCCAAAAGTGCTGTAAGTGGATTTGCCTAAGTCACGCAAAAATGATGTGTGGAGACTGCTGCAGAATTGAAACGTGAATATACCGCTATTAGGAGAAATCCTGGTTTACTTCTTTCTAGTTAATAAATATTTTATTTTCAGTACCGGTATTTAAGCAATAAAATAGTCACATAATTATCGAACTTAATTTTATCAAAAAAGGTATTGCCTCAATAAAAATGTATAGTTTCGCTTAAAGCGTATCCACTGTCTGGTGCTTGTATTTAATATTATAAATATAATACAAATTTAAATCCTAGTTCACATCTTATCAGACAAAAATGTTCCTGGGTCCAGGAGGCAAAATGTTAGCATTCACAAAAATTTTTTTCACCTTACCACTATAAGGTTAAGAACAATGTATCTCACGAGGGTAAAGTGTACTGGCAGAGCGTAAACATTAGGGACAAGGAGTATGCTGATAGCGATTTGGTGTGGGTTCTAAAGTGAGGTAGTATATATTGCATGAATAAAGAGTGCTGAGTTTGGAAGCGTTTGTTGATATAGGTGATATTTACTTTTTCGATATATTAGTGTAATATGGACAAGTTATGCATTGGTATAGCTCCAAATTGGGACTACGTAACGGGACAATGAAAGGTATGTGGAAAACTTTTGGTTAGAAGGTCGACAGTTTCTTTTATAGATTTTGAATAATGAAGTTATCCACACTCTAAATCTGTATGTTAAGTTTGGCAGTAGCAAATTTTTTTATGTACTTAGGATCGTCTATGCATAAAATATAAAAAGACGGCATCAAACCGCAGAAATTTAAAGTTCGAGCTACTACTTCGGGAAAAATATTTGTGCTATCTCTATGCTTTATCATTTCTATTGTGAACCCAGTAGTAAGGCAACGGCTAGAGTCTGCGTTTGACAGTTGGAGATGCAGTGAAATATCGTTATCATTTATTGGTAGAGAACACTCAATTAAAATAATTTACAATGTTCAACTCAGATGGCAAGAAAAGAGTGAGTGACTTGGGCAACGTGATCCCACGCTAGAGAAGTGTGCCAAATCAAATGTTTTATATTCTGCGTTTAATGTGGTGATGTACAGTAGAATGCTACTCAAAAGTGCAGTGAACAGAAAACCACCTTTAAACTATACTACATAAACGTACAAAGTGTTACGAACAATTTTACAGACTGTGCCGTAAATGTGGCTGTTTAGTGGTGAGCGAAACATGTCTGAAAATATCAATAAGGAACAGTGGAATGTCGTTTCTCAACCAATTCTCTACATAGAAATAAGACCGCAAGACCATACAGGCGGATTCTTTGTAGTATTAAAATTAATGGGGCAGCAGAGCACAGAATGGTCTCGTACGTGAGTGTGAAACTATTTGAGCAGAGGTAAGTCTGTCCAAAAACAGTCTTCGTCGGGTGTTTCAGCAGACCATATAGGAACAGTGCTCTAAGTTTACTTGAAACATGCCACGAACATTTCCAGATGTTGTCAGAAGGTGACAAAGTTGCTCATTTTGGTGACTATAACTTGAGCTTAGATATGATCTACAATAAACATGGGATAACGTCAGACACAAATGACATCCCTTCGTCGACTATTCTACTCAAACATCAATTTAGGATAGTACAATTTTCATAGCACGCGTAGAAATAACAGCGTAGATTATATCATCTCTATTCCTCCAACAAAATGCGACATCTCATATAAACTCTCCGCACGTGTGAGATTTTTGTCCTTTGTGGATTATCATTTACTTTGCAATATGTGAACCTTGAGTAAACGCCTTGCTAAGATCTTTGCATCTCTTTGGTGACTGACATGTGTTCAACTGCGTTTCAACGTTTGAGCGTAGACTATATCGTCTTCCACACCTTTCACGTGTGAGGTTTTGATATTGTGTGGCTGAACACGTATGAATGTTGAAAAAATTATATTCCAGGATTTTTGCAAAGTGAGATTTGGCTACTGTTTGGATTCACGTGTGTAGCCAATTTCGAACGTAGATTAAATGCCTTACCACACTCTCGACATGTGTGATGTTTTTCTCCTGTGTGGGTTAACATTTCTCTAGCCAAACTTCAACGTTTATCAAATGACATACCACACTTAGGGCATATTAATATGTGTAGCCAGAGTTGAACTTCGATTAACCTTCTAACCACACTCTTAGCATACCTAACCTCTTTCTCCTGTATGGATTAACATGTGTGTAACCAAACTTAAACGATATTTAAATTCGCCGTCACACTCGTAACATATGTGATATTTTGTTCCTCTGAGGATTAACATGTGTGCAGCCTAACTGGAACCTCGACAACCAAATATGAACGACGAGTAAATGCCGTACCACACTCTTGGCACGTGTGAGGTTTTCCTCCTGTGCGGACTAACATTTGTGTAGCCAAAGTCGAACGTCTATTAAATACCTCACTACACTCTTAGCACGTATGAGATTTTTCTCCTGTGTGGATTAACATGTGTCTAGCCAATTGTGAACGTCGATAAAATGCCTTACCACACTCTTGGCACGTGTGAGGTTTTTCACCTGTGTGCATTAACATGTGTGAAGCCAAATTTGAACGATCATTAAATGCCTTACCACACTCATGGCACAAGTAAGGTTTTTCTCCTGTGTGGATTAACATGTGTGTAGCCAAATATGAACGTTGATTAAATGCCTTGCCACACTCCTGGCATGTGTGAGGTTTTTCTTCTGTGTGGATTAGCTTGTGTCTAGCAAAATGTGAACGTTGATTAAATGCCTTGCCACACTCTTGGCACGTGTGAGGTTTTTCTCCTGTGTGGATTAACATGTGTGTAGCCAAATACGAACGATTAATATATGCCGTGCCACACTCTTCGCACGTGTGAGGTTTTTCTCCTGTGTGGATTAACATGTGTCTAGCCAAATGTGAACGTTGATTATATGCCTTGCCACACTCTTGGCACGTGTGTAGTTTTCCTCCTGTATGAATCACCATGTGCGTAGCCAAACTTGAACATACTCTAAACTCCTTTCCACATACTCCACATATGTTAGATTTTTCACCTGAATGCACTAACTCACCACTTGACATAGTTGAACTTTGAGTAGAGCGTTTATCACTATTTTGGGACGTATGACTTTTTTCACTTTCCTGTGTCACCATATTCTTTGTCAAACGTGATCTATGAAATTCTTTGCCAAACTGCGTCGAAGTATCAGATTCATCATAAGAATGAGAAATGGATTTATTTAATGTAGTAAACGTATTCCCTTCTCCGTGGAAAGCAAAGATGTTATCGCGCCTGTAACGAATTCAACAAACAATGAAATGAAAATGGAGATAATGATTAAGTAGCAAGAAAACATGTAATCATTCGCTATATTACATGTTTTATTACATTAAATATTGTAGAAATATGAAATGGAGTACCATATCACTATTGTCTCAAAATAAGTTGCTGTAGTTTGTTTCACTATATCAAATTAAACTATCATTTATATCGTGGCGGACATAAGCCTATGACCAGGTATTGTCGGCTGTCTTGACACAAATGCACAGTATGAGAATTAAATCTGTCTTATGTGTAGATTCGTGTGGAGAAAAAACCAACTTGCGATCCAAAGGTTTAAGAACAACTCAACGTATTAATAGAAACTGTACCGAAGATAATTCACTTATATCATCATAAGAGGAACACGAAAGACGTTTTGAAACCAATTAAAAAATTACATACAACTTTCCAAGCTGAGGCAGAGAAACATAGAGTAACAAGACTAAAGACGAATCATTTACAGCGTTGTGATCGTGGTTCAGTGGCCTAGGGGCTTGACCAGTAATCTCGAAGTTCTTCGTTCGAATACACGTCAAGCATTTTTTTTTTTTACTTTAGGAATTTTGATGGAAATAGATCGGCGATAACACACGCTTCATTACATTCAAATATTTGAATACACGTTTGTTTCAGCACTTGAACTATCAAATTTTCAGAAATAATACTAACAATAATAACAATTTTCTCGAAGAATATTTAATTAATATTATCGCTCAGGTCGTACCATTATAAGCAGAAACGTGATATTAGGCAAAAAAAAATATTTCGGTTTTGTGTAATGTTGCCCATGAAAACACGAATTTCTCATCTCGATTCTAAAACAAACCAAACAAAATCGGGATGAAACATTTTAATTCGAGACGAGACTAGGTTAACTCACACTATAGTCATGCTTTGGAGATGAGAATCGAGACGAGACCAAAACTATCGTATCTCATCTTATCTCGATTCTAGAAATAGTGTATGCCACTCTTTAAGCAACAATTGCTCTGTAGACTGAATCTTATACATCATTTTGATAAGATTTCAGAGCTCACTGAATTATGATCTGTGTATATATTTTTGTAGCAAAGCTTTTTTAATTAAATCTGCCAACTTCACAAGTTAGTTTATTACAAGCTTTAGTTTTCAATTATATTCAGTTCTTTTTTTTAGTTTTTTTCCTGAAAACGTGTAGTAGAATATTTTCTCCACGAAATATTAGCCGAAATATTTCGTTTAAATTTGAGTAGCTGTAGAGATGTCTCTTGATGGTACGGAACCTCTTTCCCGAAACGCCTTCGACTTCTTCTGTAGCTTAGCCAGCATAACCATTAGTTAAAAACAACTGTAATTACGGCTCTTGTGAGTTGAGAATCCCTACTTTCTACACCAAAATTACCTCGAAACTTTCCGTTATAACATTTAACTTTCCTTGATAACATTTAGCTAGTTGTAGGGAAACATTCCGTTATAACATGTAGCTAGTTGTAATAACGTATCGAGAGGGTATGTGCTGTTGGTCCTGATACTTGTCTCAAATCCCGACTATTTTGTAACTTATGGCTTACGCTACGGGTTATTTTACAGGCTTTAATACAATATGTCCTCATACGGAATTTGTTACCTATATTATTATTATTATTATTATTATTATTGTTACTGAATATTTGAGTTCTCAATATTACGTCACACTGCCGTAGCAAAGCTGGGATAAATGCAATAAACAAGTGACAAATCTTGGGAAAAAGATTAAAATCAATGTGAAGGTTACGATTATATTTACAAGAATCTAACAACTACCAAAAAACACAATTTCAACCACATGGCGACCGTTTTCCGGATTAAATTATAGTAATCTTCCTACAACTGCTTTTACAATACCATTAGTTACACAGATAACGTGTTGAGTTTGGAGCTGATTAGCCTAGTGTCGACAGTCAATTTCTATCAGATCCTCGGCGAAAGCAATTAATTAAAAATAAAGGGGAGTGATAGAAAAAAACAAAAACTGAGTAATGTAGATTTTTCACGTAAGTTAAGTAAATATGTTTTGACCTTGAGAGCAACAGAGAGATTAATGTAGCTCATAAAATTTTTTCTTGTTGATTTTTAATTCTATGTAGATGTGAGTAGATAGCAAACAGCTGATTGAGTATACACACATACATACCTAATTACACTATGCACCTTCATGTGCATTTATGAATAAGAGTAAATGTTTTAATACTAATACACAATAACACACTGAGCAAGGCTATGTGATAATGTGTAAAAAGAAAACAGTATCACGTGACAGTTTCAACACAATAACTGTGCAAACAAACAGAGAACATATAGAGAATGTTTCGGAAAGCAGGAATTAGGACGTACAGGAAAAGAGGAAGCAGAAGAATTGAACTAGTCAGAAGAAAAAAATAGAAAAGCAATAGCGAACAAAGATCAAGGGGGAGTAATATATAGAGTAGGATGCGAGGAGTGTAACAAAATTTTCATAGGATAAACAAAAAAAATTCAAAAAAAGGATTAAGCAGCACCTGGATGTTGTAAGACTGAAAATGGACAACAATGCGATATACAAGCATCAGAAAGAAACAAACCACAGGATAGGGTGGGAAGGAGCAGAGGTCATAGAAGTAGAGAACAGGACTTTGGTGAGAAAATGGAAGGAAGCCAGAGAGATTATGAAAGCAGGACGCAAGGTGATGAACTGGAATGCAAGATTCTCGACAAATAAAGAGTGAGAGAAGTTTCTGCTTAAAGAAGAAGGAATAAAAAGGAAGAAGAAAGAAAGAGAAACTAAATAACAAGGATAATTAGAGGACAGGACGCATCCAGCGGAAAAAAGTAAACCTTTAATTTGACACGTGTGCAGCTAAAAAGTGAAAGTGAAAACCAGACAAGTGTTATTTTTTAAAGAAGGGGCGGAACCTAATTAAAATTGATCTCCGGACAGTATATATAAGTGATGACCAACTCCCAGCAACCAGAAGGAGTGGAAGTCTGATGAAGACACAGTCGTTGTGTAGAAACTGTCACGTGATACTGTTTTTCAAATATTATCACATGGCCTTGCTGAATGTGTTATTGTGTATTAGTACAAAATGGAATCAAAGCCTGATAGAATAGTTATAGAAAATATTTTATATATGGTACTAGTTTATATCTGTGTTAATTTTATATTGAGGCACTTCGCAAAATGAAACCTGAGTTGTAAAAACAAGGATTGGTTGTTAATGATCGTAATATCAAAATTCTTAGTGTTTCATGTTTTAAGTGCATGTTTCTTATTTTCGTATTAAACTCAGACATTTATATTTTTGTACTTTGAATTAGTTGCTCGTACCTCATATCAATATGGAGGCTAGTTGTTTTAGAACAATTTCAAGCAATATTGACAGAAGAATTAGAGAAAAAATTAGAAACCATGGCTCAAAAATGGTAATGAATATTGGATGCCTAGGACAAAAAATACATGAATCAGTAGTTGATCTTCAAAAGCCTGTAACAGAAACGATTTGGGAGCGTAGGAAAGAGCGAATTGAATGCCAAAGCAGACAGCTTACGTATTAATATGAAAGTAGCCAATAATTCCTTAACTGAAGTACTCTCTGAATTAGTTAACGCGGCCAATCATGTTGATTCAGTAACTGCTGAGTTTAAAAAAAGTGTAGCGGAATGAAAGAAAGGTCTCACTGTGTTCTATGAATACATGCGAACGGCACAGATTGAGTGTAGGCAAACCAACAAAAAAAAAAGAGTGCAAGGCGGAAAAGAAACCGTCTTGAATTCGAGCCAGCCCAAGTTGTGAAAGACATGTGCCAAATAAACCAGAAAGTCGATTACAGTCAGAAAAAGGAAATATGCAGTGTAGAGATAGCAAAAAAGAAGAATCGTTACGCGTACCTGTAAAAAATTGTTTCTAATGAAATTGTTTTGCCGGCAAGGGATATTGATGTTTCACACGATAAGCGGTAGCGTTCAGGTTGCGCGTATCCGACCTCTCGAAAAAGCCAGGGAAGGCTTGAGAGTTCAAGTGATGATTTTGTGTGATAACGAAGTTACAGTGTTGTTTGTTTTGTGTCGCAGGCAAATGGTTTTGCGCGAATTAAAAAATTCAAATTTGTCTTTGTAACAGTGTATGTCTAACGTAAGTTGCATTTTAGTGCTGCAAATCCATTCCGACTTTATCAGCTTTGAGTATTGTAGAAGAAAAGGACTTCAAATTCACAATAGACCCGCCAAGCGAATTCTGTTTTACGTAGTGAAGATCTCGTACATAATATATCGATCGGAAATGTTTACCGTAAACAAGCGTAACACTTCCAATAAAGCACACGCAGTCGAAAGTATATTTCCGTTATAGAACCGAAATGTAACACCAAAGTTAAGAAGAAAAATAAGATGGCCAATGATACCCAGTTGAGTTTTCGTAATACATTATTAAGGTAAACTTGATTTCGAGGAGCATAATCAGTAGAATTAAAATGAGCAGACGTGATCATATCAGTACATCAGATGCAACATTTATTAATTTTCAGTTGCCGAAATGTTTGAATTTTCAAGCTAGTACTTCACTATTGCGAAATTGTAAAAAGCGAAAGTTTAAGTGTAGTGCTACACAAAATGTAGACATGTTGATTGCTCATGATGAAAACAATGTGCGTCGACCTCCACGTACAGCGTATTCTCAGCACGCACAACCACACATTAGGCGTGCAGAAGGAAATAAGTTGAGAATAAAGGAAAGTGCCTTGGTAAGCGTAATTCGGAACGCACTAAACTCGGTCAAAGACGAACTACATGCAAATTAAAGTCGAGCTGTAGGCGAGGTTATTTCGAGTCAAACATGCAGAAGAAGTATACATCGACTCCGAAGAGCACCAGAAAGCTTAAGCGAAAACACGTACGAACATTTTATAGTACACTACATGGCAAAATATAGTAATAGTAAGCGCAAACCTAAAAAGAAATTTATGACAGGTATCGCAATGCAGCGTAAATCTAAACGTCGTAAAGGAAGGCTTGTCATTACGTGGAAATTTAGTAAATACGCTGCAAAAAGGAGAAAAGTTCCGAAATTAAACAAACTAACTGGAAAAGTACACGTAACCGTGCTAAATTACAGCTTACAAGCGTAACCGGCACAGATGGAAAATTAAAATCTTAGCACAAAGAAAGCGTGAACTTCACCCCAACTCGGGTTAAACCCGGGAAGAGATGAGAAATCAGAAATACCGAATTTGAACTTTTAAACTTTTAGATTATGAAAAAAGGATTACTGTTTATTTATTTGATTATTTCCCCGAATTTCGAAGGTTACTTTTCAGAATCAAAGTGTGTGCCCACCGCCACTGACGCACCAGTCCAAGAAACCATCAATATCGCCCTACAATCAGATACGTTTACTTAGATGTCATATATTATGGTTTCCTTACAGCATTTGGAGGTGAAAGATGAATGTGGAAAGGAGAGGAAAAACAGCATTGGAAATTTTAAACAGGTAATTGATTTAGAACGCGATTTCCGACTTTGAAATTGTAATAATACCTCACCACTTTTGAAAAGTATGGCTATCCCGTTTTGGATGCGGACTTTCAGTATCGAATTCTTATTAGGATGTTTAAGTTTTGTACTTTTTTTTTCAGGTCTTTCCAGTTTTGGGAACCATACTTCATAATAAAATTTTATTATTAAATTTTGCTTGAGTTTTTTATCATTCTCCTTTATGTTTATATTAACATTAACTGTCCCCATACAACCAAGCATTTAGAGACTTGTTAGGCAATTAGATATAATTACGAACATAATTTGTGAAGTACTAGTAATAACTACAATTAATCATAAAGTTAAAATTTTGGGTAATTAAAAAATGTGCTCTTCAGATAGTGAAGTTTTTCATCTGATGTTGTGATTGTATAATGAAAAAATATACGAAATTTTTAATGTAAGATCAAGTCGCCGTCAAAATACTGTAAGTTAAACACAATTTAGTATAATATTGAAAGTAATTGACAATAACCTTGAATTTGATAAAGTTGCTCGTTGATTTGTTCGTCGTTCAATATATACATGCAGTCTACTATGAAAAGTCAATGTGCATTCAATGTGACTTATGATAACTGAAGTTAATTGACTTCAGAGAAAGCGATATTATAAGTTAAGAAGAGTTGAAGGTTAAAATATAGTTCATCCCCTAGGGACATCTCTACTTTCGTTATAAAATTAAAGTGATGAAACCAGTCCGACGCGTGGTTGGGTCCCAGCTAATGTGCAAATTCGGCAATTGACTAAAATTTCAAAATTTTGTTCTAATTTTTAATGTTTGGCATAATTAGAGAAAAGTATAATGGTAATAAAAATGATGTTCGGATTTTAGATTTTGATATAATAATTAGTTTTGATTTGGATTTATAGAAAATAATTAGAGTTTTGATTTGCATTTAGAGAAAGTAAATTAAATGTTATTCTTTTTGATATTTGAAAATAACTCTTGTATTCTTGTGCCGGGAATCATAAACCGATCTCGAGAAAAAGAAAAAGGGAAGCCCGTTTACGATTCCACGTTACCCTTTACTACGATAAACACCGGATACTATGATGTATCGATAGTACGGAGTGCCTACGTCAGTTACGCAGTATATGGTAATACTAAGGTTTATGTTATGAGAACATATTAAGATTGCTACGTACGAGTAGGCCATGAACAACAATAATGTTTAATGAACAAGTTAATATTACTGTTATCTTGTGTTTCACTATTGTGACAAATGCTCTCGGATTTGACTTTATTCTCGATAAAGATAAGTGCAATTGCTAGTAAGCCACACATAAGTATTAGCCATCGCTCTTTAAAAGGTTACATTTGTAAACCTACCAATTTTGTAGGTACGAGCGGGCCTGAAGTAATACTAATGATTAAAAAATTGATGAATTGAAATGTGAGGCTGTAGCATTAAATCTCCTCCCAGGGTGTATTTCTTGTCGTCCTCTTCCTTATATTTATTTTCTTAAAATGCCTCCTCAAGGCCTGAATGTTGAAAGCCCAATTGGGGTTCGGACATTAACCCTGATTTGTCATGACTTGAATACCGAAGGCATGCAACTAGGGTGGTATGTAAGGTCTTAGGGTAGAAACGATTCATTCGAATCGTCAGGGACCCTGCAAGCTTCAACTGTAAGAGATTGTCAGAACTGTTGGTTTTAGGATCCAATTCATTAATCTGTATTTTTAATGAATGACTTACAACCTGTGTTGTCAAATAGTTACGCACAGAATGGCGCTCCGTATGGCTTAACCGCCGTTTTACTAATTTATTTGTATTAAAATGTTCAAACGGTTATCAGTTACGTTGTATAATGCAAGTTACAATGTTTAATATAATGAAACTGACTTAACATTGACGGAAATTCTTTTAAAATTTGGCGGTCCTTACAGTGACTGTTTTCCACGCTACTACAACAACAAAGCCTCTCTGTAATTAGAACTGATGCTGACCCCAACATTAACACCAAAATAGAGTTACATGTTCTATCGTAGGGGGTAGTTGAAACTTCGTGTACCGTATACAGTTCATGGTTTTACCGACGGATGACTGTGAAACTCTCTTCATATTTTGGCGAAGTAATGCCCGATGTGCAAAGTAACCCCTTGTCAAGGTAGCAAGTAACCACTGTAAGCGAAATGAAGTATCAAAATTTAGTGTGGCAAATCATAACACGGAACTATGAAAATGCTTGGGAATGAAGGGATCCATATAATTAAGAAGTTACGTCCCTAATGTATTGTGTTACTTTGGAACACAAATATACAAGCAAAGAAAGCATTTCAGCATGTTACCTACAAAATACTTAGGAACGTACAAGAACACATTCAACACGTAAGATGTGTAAGTCATCCTAAATACAGAATTTTGCGCTATCTTTGTTTACCCACATTCTGCGTAATGCCCTAATCTGCATAGAACTCTTATTTTTACCGGCCATCTAGCACATGCTGATTAGCGTTGTTTTTACAATAATTCATATATTATGTACGTACACCAAGCCCCTAAAGTGATCCCATATTGAAAAATACAGGTTCATACCCTAAAAAAGATTCCTGGGAATGTAAAAAGTCGACTTCCTTGAAAAAATGAGTGAAGCTGTGAAATGGACTGATGTATGGACCTCTACAAATAATGAACATCCATTGTTGGTTAAAATATTCTTTATCTTGTATTTTACTTATGTCTTTCGAAGCCAGCCGGAAAAATCAAGCTACACCCATTTGAGCTAAATCAAAATAAAATCACAAACGTCCATAGTTTATGTTCGAATATAATACATTACAGGTTTACATTTGTAAAATTTTAGAATAATTACCATTCTTATTATTTGGTATTTTACATAAGTCTCTATATAAATAAAACAATATCGTCGAGCACCCATATTTTAAATATGTGAACAATTAGTGAGAA
Source organism: Thermobia domestica (assembly GCF_964235325.1). Lineage (NCBI taxonomy): Eukaryota > Metazoa > Arthropoda > Insecta > Zygentoma > Lepismatidae > Thermobia > Thermobia domestica. Next base: position 98,418 of record NW_027656095.1, on the reverse strand, counting down.
ATATGTAACCAATAATAAAGAAATCATTATTTTATCGAGATATGAACTACATAAGAATTGTGTGGATCGTATCAATCTTGTTATTACTTTTATTTGGTATACAGCTTGTCTATGTGTGCCATGTCATTTCCAAATTGTAGGCTACTAACTTACGTTCATGACATCTCCCATACCTAAATATTTCTCGTGAAGTATTGCTTTTAACCAACAAAATTTCCGAAACCATGTAACCGTATTATCAATCTGAGCCAATTAGTTAATGAAAAATTGAACATTACCTTTCTGGCCGAACTGAATTTAAACTTTTTGTTGTTAATTGTTGGGAGTCATTAGAATACGACGCGCAAGTCTCCTGAACCACAATTTTTCTTAGCGTTTCTATATTACTTTCAAATTCAGGATCTTCTTCTAGTGCTAATTCTGATTTCACCCTATCAACGTTTAGTTTCACATCCAGAGAGCACTTAGCTTTATCCTTGTCCACTGATACATCTCCTTCCGTTGTAGATAATATTAACTCTTTGTTGTCACTCATTAATTCGTATGTCCACCCTCTCCCTTCGAGCGGATCATCACTAGGTAAGTCATAAGCAATTTCTTCTTTGCACATCAATTCCGACTTAACAGACGCCTTACCAGCCATTTTGAATTGAAATATAATAAGAATTTAAAACTGTTCTTATACTCCCCTTATATTTTACGCTGCCAGTGTTAATGAAATGATTAACAAGTACGTTCACAAGAGTAACTTTGTATTTCCAATTCTTCTTCTTCCTCTTATTCTTCTTCATCAACCACTACTCCTCTCTCGGCAATTGATTGTTTGTTTGTAGTAAGCATTAAAAAATTTTTGCATAGTATCATTATCACTCTCTTGAACAAGAATATCGGCAATTTAGAAAGGTAATTAAACGTGTAAAATGTAAATATTAGAATAGTTGAAAAATGATAAAAAAGTAACAAGATGTGTACAAAGTCATAAAACAGATAGAAAGTAGTAAGTATGATAAAGCGAAAATACGTGAAAAAAGAAGTGTCGCATTCGGGAAAAAGTCAAATTTCAGGTTCAGGTTCAGGTTCAAGTTATTTTCCTTCCTTCTCTTCGGAAGTTTCGTTCCTGAAAAAAGAAAAAAAGAGAAATAAAGTACTGCCCTTTTTTCATTTAAAGTTTTCCATTTTCTTTTTCCATCAAAATTCAAGAAGTTCTTTGTTTTTTTCTATTTCTTTCTCACTTAATTCCCTTCCATTTACATTAAAGCCTAGCCTCCAAGCTTATTTAACCAAATTTCCTTCCTTTTTCATTTCATCGATCCATTTCCATTTTTCCCTGATTTTAAGGTTTCTACACATTTTAACAATAAGTGTTCTAAAGTTTCGTCTTCTTTAAAACATAATTGACATTTTTCGTTCACTTCTTTAAATTTTTTAATCTTACCCTTGTTTCAAGGCTCCCTGACCTGGCTTTGAAAAAAAAAAATGCTTCGCAAATCATTGTTCATATAATTTATTTTCTTATAACGCTTTTTATATGTTTATATTCCTTTCAAACTGCTCTTCTTGACACCTTCTTCATACCACTTTTCCTGCGCTTTCTCTTTAATTGTTTCTTCTGTGATTTTTTGGAGAGAAGTATGGTACAATATGAAAAGATCAGAATAAGGAGAGAATTTCCAACACATAAAGGGGGCTGAAGGCCAAGTTCAACACAACAAGAGGTAGAGAAAATTCAGGAGTGTAAAATGACTGGGAAAAAATGTAGAAAAATGAGGGAATGTATGAACGTGTAAAGGAAAGAAAAAGTGTGTAAGTTCAGTAAATATGTATAGAAAACCCCACACAACTCTCGTCATCACAGGACACACAAAGCGCGATGCACTCGCCATAACGGCCACTTTACTCGATATTTCATGGATACTCTCCCAGCAATTATAGACGCTCCTTGCAATCAAATACACAATCAGGTTTTAATATAATACAGAATAATTGCTTATTGAAAAAATTAGTTCTTCTTCTTTACAAATATAAAGCCCGACCTGACAAAGACCATTAGAAATTTATAATGTGTTTGAAACCACTGTTGTATACATGTTGAAGGCATGAGCTACCACTGATTTTATATATTAATAATAATAATAATAATAATAATAATAATAATAATAATAATAATAATAATAATAATAATAATAATAATAATAATAATAATAATAATAATAATAATATGCATAACAATAAACGAAAAGTGGTTGGTGTGTTTTCTTTGTACTTTTGTTTTGATATCATTATTGTTTTCCACCGTAAATTAAATTGCTCTAGTTATTTATTTCGTTTATTCTATTTGTAAAATGTTAACTTTTACCAATGTCAACTCATTCAAGAATAGTGATAGGCAGTGGGAATATTTACGGTGGAAAGGAAAATAAAAAACGGAAATATTCCCGGGTTTTTCTCTTGCATATCAATTTCCGGGAAGGAATTTATTTCCATTTCTTTATTTTATTTTCTAAATTATAAGAAAAGTATGACAAATTTCTTTATTTTCATTTATTATGATATACTTCTAGGTTTTAAACAATTTGGAGGCTACAAAAATTAAAATTCGTTGACTGTATTTTATATAACTAGTCATATGATTTTTTTCTAACAAGGGACATATTTCGGTTAAAACGCGATGATCGGTATAAAGCTTGGTATACATATACAGGACTAAGTACTGAACACTGTATGATAAGTAATTCTTGTGTAAAACTCGTTTTCCGCCGACAACGCCAACTATCCTTCGAAACACTAGCAGTTAAATTCCTCGTTATAGGTGCTGAGTGATGATCAGTCTGGCGGCCAGTGTGTCGTAGTAAGCTCGAATTAGTGTTAGGTCAGTGTGGAAAAAATGGGGCGGGCTGCTGGCATTAACCTCCTTCATGTAAGTGAATTGTCAAAAGACAAACTAAGGCGCAGATTTAAGAATCAAATATCAGTTGGAGCAGGAGATGAGTGATTTGCAACACTTTGATGGAATTTAATTATCAATGAGTACGAAAATGAATTAGAAATGATCATACTCGTCAGAGATGATAAAGAAAACTGGGCCATATGCAGAGTCCTTCTGGCTTGTGATTAGTACCATACTAAAGCGTTCGATTTATATATGCGTCCTTCAGATATCGGGCGTTTAGCATGACGCTAATCATTTGTCAAAACGACTTTGCATAAGGCGGATAAAATTTCTAAATGTTATAAACAAATTAGGTTGGGTAACTGCCAGAACACAGATACCCCACCATTTTGTCAACACTTGCGTTTAACCCTTAGGAGATCTTGGCTTTTTGGGCTATTTTTGAAACTTTCAGTCAAGCAGCTACTGCATCGTCACTATTTATTCTAGGATCATGGTTCATACCTCATTCTCTTCAGAATAGAGCTGGCTTTCAAATGGTACCACTTGCATGCTCATACCATATACCAGAAGCGGGAAAAAATTGTCAAAGTGAAAATTTCGGAGGGAAAATAATTCCTCGAACTTTGGCCACCCTGGACCCCCCCTGTGTGATCGTAGCCATCTAAAAAAATCTGATAAATAGTACTTGCTATTCTGAATGTGTGTGCCAAATTTCAAGTTTCTATCTTGAACAGTAAGGGAGAGAGAATTTTTATCAAAAATTCCCACAATCCCCCAAATCACCATAAAACACTATGATCTCAGGGAAAAAATTCCTGAGACATCCCTAATTACCCTAGGACTATAATCCGCCAATCATTCTCTTCAGAATAGAACTGTCTTTCAGGCGGTACCATTTACATGTCTCCATCATGTATCTAAGGCGGGAAATTTCTGGAAAAAGGGATTTTTTTGGGCAAAATTTCCCTTTTCTCAACTTTTGCCCCTCTGGACCCCCCTGTTTTAACGCAGAAATCAAAAAGAAAACCTTATGTAAATACTACTCGGTGGACTGAATGTTTGTGCAAAATTTCAATCATCTACGTGAAAAAATAGGCCCGCCAGAAAAAATTTCAGTACCATGCCCCACTTTTACCCTATACAGAAGTATATTTGGATAAAAATTCACTGAGACGGCCCTAATTACCCTAGAATAATAATTCGACTGTCATTCTCTTCAGAACGGAACGGCCTTTCAGACGGTATGACTCGCGTGGTCCTATCATGTAAATGAGGCGGGAAAATGACGAAAAACGGAATTTTTGGGGTAAAAATATCCCTTTGTTTACTCCTTTGCCCGTCTGGTTCCCCCCTGTTTTAGCACTGACATCTAAACAAAAAATCTGGTAAATACTACTCGGTGGACTGAATGTTTGTGCAAAACGTCAATCTTCTACGTTCAAAAATAAGCCTGCCAAAAAATAATGAACATAGGCTTAAAAAGGGAAAAAATACATTTTAAGATTATGACGTCATCACCTCCCATGTCTGGACGCAGGACGGTCTGAAACCATACGTAATGCCTTCTACAATGTCTCTGGACTTGAAAAACAAAAAAAAAAAAAAACAACCGGACGAAAAAGCTCAAATAGAAGAGAAATAACGCAATGTACCATGAAAAACGCGTATGGTACAAAATGTACCATAAGATCCCCAAAGGGTTAAATATGTATGTTCACAATATTTGCATGTATTTCCGTTTTTTTAAATTTTGCATGTAACATTGCCACACACGACTTTTCTTCCTACCTATTTCTCGAAATTCCATGCGTGAATTCACATGTAAGTTCGAGTACCTCTTCAGAAATTCGAGTCAGAGAGAGGAGACAGACTGACGTCTATTAAAAACGGCAAAATTTGATGCAAATATCTTAGAACTGTTATATATATACAGGGTGTCCGAGAAGTCCTTCCCTGATTACAGAAATTGATAACTCAGGCTAGAAATAAGACAGAAATATGAAACTGGTGTAGAATTGTTTACAAACTATAAAAGTTTTGGTCACATCAGTACACTTCCACATGAGCACCCTTGGTAGCACGTAGCACATCTAGGCGATATTCAATTTCCATCCACACATTAGCCAACATCACTGGAGGGATCGATGCAACGACTATGGTTATTCGTTGCTGCAGGGTTTCAAGATCTGGTACACGTGTTCGGTAGACCTCATCCTTAACATAACCCCATAAAAAGAAGTCTAATGCGGTTATGTCAGGAGAGCGTGGAGGCCAAGCTGTTGGTCCATCACGACCAATCCATCGCCCAGGAAATATCCTATCGAGATAGGCACGGACGTCCAAACCCCAATGAGGTGGTGCAAAGTCTTGCTGAAAAACGACATCGGGGGAGGAACAGCATACAGCTGCACATATCCAGGTACACTGCAGATGTGATAGTATCCTCAGCGAAGAAGAATGGCCTGATAATTCGATCGTGCAATAACGCGCACCAAACATTCACCTTTGGACTGCTTCTGGTGAACTCCCTGACCTCCCTGGGGGGTTCTGAACCCCAAATGCGTATCGTCATCCGCAATAAAAGTTCGCATATACTGTAACTTCCACATTTTTATTAATAACTCGCTCTTCTGACTATATTATTGCTTCTTTGTGCTTTCCTTAACAAAGCAGTGTAATAATGCATAATTATTTATTATTTAGAGAAAAAATAAAGCAAAATAAGAAAATTATAAGCAAAAAACCTTTAATCTTATGAAACCTTAATGTGTCAAATAATTACACGAAGAATATCCCGTGGGAAAAAAGAGGGAAAATGACACAGGTATTAGGAAACACTCACTAACATGTGAAGCTATTGAACAGAAACATGAACTGAAGAGTCTACTTCGTATTTCTGCGTTTAATATGCAATTCACACTTCATGCACAGTTCCAATATGCAAAATCAGTCAATATCTTCAGTTGAAATTACTGATATAGGGAGAAAATGACTATTTAAAACTTCAGGTGTGAACGTGCGCTTGGAGCGATATATGAGCATTATTACAACATATTTTTCATGAATTGTCTCGGTGGTCAAGCGTGTTTAGTAGTGTTCTTGAAAGTCTAGCATCGGAGGATCGCAGTTCGAATCTGTCTTCCGGCAGTTTTGATTTTTCTCAACATATGGAAACATTTCTTTAAATATAAAGTTCTGCTTTGAAGTGCTTGAAAAAAAATCAGATGAACTATCACGTTTCAAAGCCTGTTACATTTGTTCACACTGTCATCATTTATATACGAAGACGCTAAAATGAGGAACGTTAACATTGTTATAATGGGAACAACTTTCTGATTTGAATACCAACCTTAAATCACACGTCCAAAATGAAAATTATTCATGTTCTGATACCTATTGTAATATACAGGTGTGTATATATAGAGAAAGAAAGAGAGAGAGAGAAAGTATGTGAGAGAGATAGAAAACAATATATGCTGTTATTTTAATTACAACGTAAAAAGTTATTGCAATTCATAATCTGGATTTTTACAAAGCGATTTCAACGCTTGAAGCGACTTAATATTCATAAAGCATCTTTTTCTTGAAGTGTCGCAAATAGTCCAATGCTTTGTAATATGTGCCAAACAAATAAATGCATGTTTTTAACAGGATAGTATCGTCTACCTTTTGCTTCAATTGATGGTATAAAATAATGTTGAGTTGATTTTAACATCCCTTTCAGCATCGACGCTTTATGAGACGTTTACCTACTGATTATCGTGAAATCCGAACCACATGAGCTCACACCGGGAATCGAACCGGGTCTCTTACGTCAAAGGTGCGTATGCTAACCGCTTAGCTACGAAGGAACTCGGTATGAAACTAGAATAGCACACATTACCCCATATTATTTCACCGAAAGATTTCTGTTTTATGATCAGTTAAAATGGTATTTCTGGACACCGTAGCGAAAAATGTATTTGCTTTTTCAAGTAGTGTACGAAAAATACAAAGAATAAACACAGTAGAAACGAAACCAAGACATGAATTCAAAGTAAAGTGCTTTGCCTCTCTCGAATAAATCACTCAATGTATTACAAGTGCATATCTCGTGCATTTCCAGTAGAATTATTAAAACGCGCTGGCTTTATAACTTGGCTGTGTGGTCTAGTGGCTGGCATGTGTGTCTGTGGTGTACAGGGTACCGGGTTTGATTCCCGGTGGGAGAACTTTTGGAATTTTAAATGTTCTCGACGTGTCTGTGTTTGTGTCCCTATCATTCAAGGTTACTGTAAAACGTGTATAACCCAGTAGGAAATAAGCAGAAATTACTGATAAGCGGAAAGCAGACTTTGGTAAGTGAACTTCGGGGCCGCCTTTCGCGACGTAAATTAAGAAGAAAATAAGTGGGTTTAGCGAGGCGATTGAAATTACAGTAATGATTGACGGTTCGGTGCCCAGTCCGGTTTTCTTTCAATATAAGGATATTTTATTTTTTCTAAATACAACGTTACATTTTTAACATTTGAATTGGTTATAAAAACAAAATCAGATAAACTGTCAGCTTTCAAACCTCTGTCACTTTTATTCACCATCTGTTTGTATACGAAGATGACGCTATGGAAATGCTAGCACTACCAAAGTTCAAATAGATTTCTAAGTTAATATCAAATTGAAAACACACGCCCAAAATGAGAATATATGTTTCTGCTTTATATGTATAGTTCAATTATACCAAACAAAATCCTCTATCCCCATTCCCTTTGGCGGTAGGGGTAACTTTAAAATTTTAAAGTGGGACCCCCATTTCTTATTGGACATTTCGATTCTCCAGAGAAAAGTGACTGATTTCACCCAGAATTGAAAACAATTCCTTCACGGATGGCACTTCAATCGATACGGGAAAAGGAGGGGTAGCAAAACGTTATGAAAATGTTTTTTGTCAGATCCGTGCTCTGTGGTCATACAGTTAGCATACTGGACTGCACAGTCAGAGATCCTGATTTCAATTCCTAGTAACCCTAGGGGAACACCAAATGAGTACATAACAAGTAGTGACTATTTTCATGAATATATGCATCATATAAAAATCGCTTAAAGTTTGATACTAAGATATTATTATTATTATTATTATTATTATTATTATTATTATTATTATTATTATTATTATTATTATTATTATTATTATTATTATTATTATGTTACATATTACTTGAGCTTATAATTAGGAAGACCTAGGCGCAGATGGGAGGACAATATTAAGATGGATCTCGCAGAAATAGGAATACAAAGTAGAAACTGGATCCAGTTAGCTAAGGATAGAAGTCAGTGGAGAGCTTTTGTGAATGCGGCATTGAACCTCCGGGTTCCATAGGCCATAGAATTAGTTAGTTAGTTAGGAGGGTAAGTGTGCCTAAAGTCAGTCGTCTCCAGTAGTCAGCCATTTTTCAGTAAAAAGCATATTAAATAAACATACAGTAGCTTGTTATCAAACAAATAATCAACTACAACTAAAATCAGAGCTTCAGTATTCAACCTCATTTGTTCTGGCCTGGTGTGACTTCTCGTGGTAGAAAAGAAAAATTATCATTTGAGGTCTGCTGATGCAAGTGAGCAAAGTGCGCATTTTGTTAATAAAAAAAATAAGGAAGAAGCTTTACTTGAAAGTTAAGTTAAAATTATATTATTGTAAAATAGTACGAGTTATTGCTTTCTTCTATGCATGAATGTATCGTAGCTTATTAAAAATTCGTGGTTTATGATACAAAACAAGATATTGCGTAGAAATAAGGGGGCTGACTACAAGTTGCATTTTTGATAACGTTTTTCGGTAGTCAGCCATTAGGGACGGCTACTGGATACATATACTCCAGTAGTCATCCACTTATCATTCATTCAATTTAAATGACACATGACATACAACTAAGACACTTAACTAATACGTAGAAGACTATTCTAACGATTTAATGAAAAAGTAACTGTTATGATGTCACTAATTGCATCATACAAGTATAATACAGTTATAAAGTACGGGACAAAATTAAACGATCGAAAATGCCATTAAAACTTATGACGATGTTGGTCGTTTATTTTTGTCCCGTACTTTAATATCAGTCTGGTATTGTAACCATTTCAATTCTTGTATTTTTCTAGAACTGAGGAAAAAAGGTTAAGGATTTATGGCTGGTCTGAATTATTTCTCTAAAATTTAAAAAGGACAGGTAATGAGTATTTATTTTACCCTAATCAAGGGCGCCGATTTCCCTGTAAATTTGGGGGTCATTCGGATGCGGAAGGTTAGGATTTTAAGACAAATTGCATTCAAATTATGCCAAATATTGTATATTCATAAATCCATAGGGGGTCAACAAAAGCTTTGGGGGCGCGGGCCCCCCGGCCCTAGCAGGATCGACGCCCTTGACCCTGATCATAGCTTAGTCTTTTAATCTAAGGTAGCTATGAGGAAGTAAGGGTTATCAATATCTAATTGATTTATTTTTTTAAATTACTCCGCACAATGACGCGTTTCTGCACGTTTTTAATTCCAAGGCTGCAATTGCTCTTCAACTATTGTTATTATTATTATTATTATTATTATTATTATTATTATTATTATTATTATTATTATTTTTATTATTATTATTATCTGTTCTTATCTGCTCTGTTCCTAGAGTTGCCTGATTGCCGAAACAATACAGAATAATCATAAATATTTACATTCTAACTCACTGTGAGCGTGAGGAAAATATGTCTAACAGTTTAAGAACGCGTGATTTAGCGTTTCTTTCAACCAGTCCAAAGACATCTACTGGAATAGACTCAGTGTCAGATGTTTTGCAATCAGGTGCGTTGAGGATACTCTATCCAAAGAGTCTTCTTATTCTACACTAATGAACACATATAAGGCTATTGTTCTGTCCGAAGAGGATCGATTTGCTATCAGTAGATACTTGCTAGTGAAATGTTCGATATCTTAGTCCTGGAACATACCAAATTTAGCAATTGGCCGTCTAGAGCCTACAAATATATCTTCGATATCAGAAATAGACGTTACGTCTGACCCAAACCAGGTAAACAACATATAAGTTATGGCATCTTGTACTGAAGCGACGCAAGGTGAAAGGTCTGCTTCTGTTTCTACAGTCAGTAGAGCCAGAAATAAGTCCATATGATCTCAGAAAAAATTCAAAGAAAACCTTCGTAAAATACTTCCATATCATCTGGCTTTGATTATCATCTTTTCTGGCTAGCTCCAATCAAAAACAAAACTACCAAACATGTGCCCAGAGAAAAAGTTCAAAGTGCAGTATCCTCCCAAGCATGGAGAAATTATCAGATGGTAAAGAATGAAAAGAAAAGAAAACTAGAAGAGGAACGTCTAAAATGAAAAAGGGAGAGAATACAAAAGAAAGGAAAAATTTTAAGTCAAACAAAAAGAAAAGGACTGTCAAGCAAAGTAGCACTAGTAGTTAAAAAGACGAGACGCAAGAAGTGGTTGAAATGCTGTCTAAGGCCTGAAGAAGAATTCATAAGTGATATTGAGAACGATACACTTAAATATATTGGGTGTCACTTTTGTGATCAGTGGTATCACTTAAAATGCACGTGCCTCAGTGAATTATCGTACGAGGAACCTGCTAAACAAGTGCTTATGTGTCCTGAATGTGCTTAATGAACTTCATATTAAAGGGTTAATGTCATAGCTAAATATAAATATCAATGTAAATATAAATAGGCCTATATATTAGTTTTAAATAGGCTAGTCTAGGCCGAGGCACCTTTTTCTTAGTTTATGGTAAATATCATACAAGAAGTCTTTTTTCCTGTATCGCAATATATTTTCCACCAGGCCTGCTTCTAGCCACAGAGGTTTGGGGGGGGGGCATAGATATGTTAGGGGGGGCAAGTCATTAAAAATCTCTTACACATATCTAAATTGTGTTTTTTGTGTTGAGGTCTGGAGGGGCCACGAAAAGTTTAGGAGGGCCAGGCCCCCTAGCTCCCTCTAGTTGCGAGCCTGTTTTCCACGTAGTTTTTCTTTGTAGGAACTCTGAGTGCAATATATTTATACCTTAATTTGCTACTGAGGAATTGATCTCTAAAATTCCATTAAAAAAGTCAATTCTATAGTGTGGCTGAGTACTGGTTAAAGTAATGGCTGACCTTTGGTTTTCATAGGCCGACTACTGTTTTTTTTTTTCAGGGTTTCTGGTATTTTCTTTTTCCTGTATAATTATTTATAAAAGATTTCCTATGCGAGCTACACAAACGTAAAATTTAAACACTGTTCTTTCTAATGACATATGCAGAAAAAATTATTAGTTAAAAATGATTTTTTTATACTTTAACAAAGTTGAAAATCTCCTTAAATGGTCGACTACTGGCACATTTACCCAATTACTTGAGATGCAAACTATAGTTGCAATTTTTTGAAGGAACGTTGCCTAACTGGAAAGTAGAACTTTACATATGGTTTTGTCTGTGAAACATATGCTTGTTTAGTTTTATTTGAAAGTGTTAATTTTGCCAAAAATATTGAACGTTGGAAAACCGCAATAGCATTTCCTTATACGGGCTAAAAAAAGAGAGCTGATATTTCTAAAGGAGGCAATCGTAATAAAAACGGATAGGAGATAAACATAAATCGAAAATGTTATGTTGAAAACATTTTCATTGATTTTGTCTTCTGCCTCAGGCACTGACAAGGTCAGACAAATATTGTCTATTACCTTTAAAATTGCCTAAAGGAAAGTTGAACAGAATACCACAGATCTTATCATTCAGTAATCAGTTGTGAAGTGCTCCCTTGTAGTCAAACAAGCATGTCCAGAAGGCTCCAGGCAGTCATCGATGTAGAAGGTCATTGGACCTCCTATTAGACACATATATAAACAGCCCTTTTCAGGGCTACGTATTCCCTTCCATTCTTTTTTTTTTTGAATGCCAATGAAAATGTATTACGTCACTTTCAATGAAAATGAAAAAAAAAGAACATAATAGCAGTGGACAAGACTCGATCGTGCGAACTTGTGTATTGTAATCTCTCACTTATCCCCTGAGCTACGAAGTAACACGTAGATTTTTTTTTTTTTTTTGAAAAAGATATTAGTAGTTCATAACAACACACTCTCTTTTTATGTAATTCATGTGCTCCTTGCTGTTATCGATGGCGTGAAAACAAAATGCTACACATTACCCCATATCATTTCACCAGTAGATTGCTGTTTTCTGATCAGTTAAAACAGGATTCCTGGATATCTAAGCGAAAAATGTATTTCTTTTTCATGCATTCTACGAAAAACCTAAAGAGTAAACAAAATCGAGACAAGCAACTTTCTCGAACAAACCACTCAATGTATCAGTGTCATTGCAAACAACGTCTCGCTGATGTAATGAATAACAACATGTAGTAAAGATCATGGGGTCTTCAGATCAAATACAGCTTGTCATATGGTTTTGTTTTCTTCAGCGCAATAGATTTTTTTAAAAAAATATCCAGTCATGTGAGAAAAACAAATTTTGCAGAAATACAACATTTCGTTTTGAGAGGCGTATTAGCACAAAGAAATAGTTTTATTTCTTGCAATCCAAACCGTGAAGAATGAGCTAATGAATAGCGTTTATGGGTCTTTCGATAAGCACGATCCAGTGTGTTGTCGTCGGCAACGTTACGTTTTTTCTTTTCTTTTTTTCTCGTTTTCGCGCATCACATTCTGTTTTTCAATGACTTCTAATGCTAAATTTTAATCCGCTGTTACTTCGTTCGTCGTTTTCACTTCCACCTACAATATTAGATTTAGGCATAGCTGACTATCCTCTAATTTGTATCGAAGTTTTGTCAAGTTTATAGTGAACGTCAGCTAACCATTTTCTTCCAAGTACTAAATGTATTCAAATATTTATTTCAAACGGCTGATTTGATTTCCCGTGATGATCGGACAGACAAACACGACGTCACTTTTACATATTGACCGCCTTATTTGGAACTTGCCCCATTTCCCCCTCAAAAGTGGATTTTTAAGGACAACGGAAAAAATGAAAATGAAATCTTTCAGTTTTACGTCCCGCGGTTATGCTAAAGGAGACGGTGATGATGAGTGAAATGAATAAAGTGGGAGGAAACGGGAGAACCCCGAGAAAACCCACGAGCACGGTGTTTGTCCACCACAAAGTTCACTTGGCGGGGGCTGGGATCGAATCCGGGACCCCAAGCACCAGAGGTGAACGCTCTACCACTGAGCCACCGCGGGGCAGACGATACTATCCCGAAAAAATGCATTTATTCCTTTGGCCCGCATTGCAAAGCATCGGACAATTTGCAACATCAATTACAAAAGCTTGAAGATGAAGAATCTTTATGGACATAAGTTTCTTACATACAATATTCAATTATAAAATGCCTACTATTTATCTTTCTTATTTAATTTATGGGGCGCGATGGTTCACTGGTAGAGCGCTTACCTTTGGTGCATGCGGTCTTTGGTTTTATTCCGTCCAAGTAAGCTTGTGGTGAACAACATTATGTCCGTGACTTTTCTCAAAGCATTTCCTTTTCCTTCCACTTTCTCATTCCACCAATTCTTATATCATTTTTCTTTAATTATCTTCTCCCTTAGCCTAAAATAGCAGGATTCTAGAACACTGGTCCGTATACCAATTGAGTGGTGATGAAGAAAGCAATCAACCTGGTTAACCTGCCTTCACTCGCTTTCGCTTGCTCGACATTACTACTATATGAATTGTGTATTGAGATTTGATAAAGGAAAGAACCAAACTGGGTACTAATCCAAATTCTCCTCTATGTGAGGACCAGCAATCTAGAACCTTCCCGCCTAAAGGGCGTAATAGTGGGATGTTAAATATTTCATTTCATTTTCTAATTTAATTTAGCTCTTCCACATAATATTTTATCTAATGTAATAACAAAATATTATCAAGTGCTCGCAAAGCTGGGAGCGATCTCGGACTCTACCGTAATGTGCGGTAATCCTTTTAAATATGTTTCACTACTAGATCAGTTGTTGAATGTTTCATAATGCTATACTAAATTCCATAAGCATTCAAGCGAAATAAGTAAAATTGATGAGATTGACAATTTAAACCGCACAGTATTGCAAAGCTGGCGGTGTAAATATTTACTCCATTACGCAAACTCTGTTTCAAATACAACCATTATTATACAGTTCATTTTCATAAACTTGTTCTTATAGCAACTATATCATTTCCTATTTAAATTCAATTTATAGATAATTTTGTGTTACATATCAGCTGATACTCATGCTATAAACTATACAATAAGTTAACATTCGATGTAAATAAATAGGAAATGTATAATGTTACAGACTCTGGAATTGCAATTTAATTCAATTTTAAACTGTATACATTTTCTATATGATTGTTTAATTTACTTTATAAAAATCCAGATTATGATTTACACTAACTGTTTTAATTAAAAATACAAGCTTATACAGGGTGCGGGGAAAGTCCCGGAACGGTCCAATATCTCGCGAAATATACAGATCAGCAAAACAAAAATAACACGTGTTAAACAGTTTTGAAAAATCTATCCAATGATACCAAACGCAACCCTCCATTCCCACACGGGGAGTAACTTTAAAATTTTAAATGGAAATCCCCATATTTTGTTGCACATTTGGATTCTTCAGAATAAGTAACAGTGATTTGACCAAAATTGAAAACAGTGCCTTCACGGATAGCACTTGAATCGACACATAAAAAATGGATGAGGTAAATCTTTATGAAAATGTGGCCTCTCAGTGTCGAGCTCTGGGCCATGCGGTTAGCGTAGGGGACTCCGGCATGAAAGGTCGTGAGTTCGATTCCCACGCAGAGTAAAACTTTTATGTGATTTTTTTACCCACATAACGAATTCATACATTTTAACTTCCATAAAATAATGCATTTGTCCATATTTATTAATTTGCAAGAAAATAAAAATGGTGACAAAAAGGGCTTATTTTTGTTGTAAATAACCCTACTACTAAGAACTACTTCATAAAGCTACTTTGCAAAACAATTATCGATATTGTATTCCATGTAACTTCATCTTCGCACACACTGTTTTCAATTTTTGATCAAATCACTATCACTTTTTCTGGAGAATCCACATATGAAATAAGAAATAGGGGTTCCCATTTAAAATTTTAAAGTTATCCCCCGTAGTCCCCAAGGAGGTAGGGATAGGTGATTGCGTTTTCTATCATTGGATAGCTTCTTTAAAACTATTTAACATGTGTTATTTTTGTTTGGTGATATTTATACTTCGCGAGATATTGGACCGTTCCGGGAATTTTTCCGCACCCTGTATACAGTATTTTATCTCTCTCTTTCGCACTCTCACTCTCTATATTACAACTGAGTGTTGCAATAGGTATCAAGAACATGAATAATTTTCATTTTGGACGTATGGTTTAAGGTTGGTATTCAGGTCACAAATCTGTTCTCATTATAACGGATGTGGTATTAACGTTAATAAGGATCGTTAACGTTCCATATTTTAGTGTCTTCGTATATAGCCTAATTGATGAACATAGTGAATAAATGTGACTGAGCTTTGAAAAGTGATTGTTCATCTGGTCTTGTGTTTTTAAGCACTTCAAACTAGACATTTATATTTTAAAAAAATATTTCACTATGTTGAAAAAAAAGCGTTCCGCACTCAGGCTCGAACTGCCACCCTTCGGTTCTAGAATTTCAACAGCATTGTTAAACCCGCTTGGCCACGCAGGCATGCTACGAAATAACGCGTTCTGATATTACAAATAGACTCGCTCCAAGCGCAGGTTTACACTTGGAGTTTTAAATAGCCATTTTCTGTTTTTTTTTTTTTTTTTTCAGTAATTTCCACTGAAGATATTGATTGATTTCCCATATTGGAACTTCACGTGAAGTGTGAATTGTATGTTCATCTCAAAAATACATTATTTTCTGTTCCCTCAATTTTACGTATTTGTGAGTGCTCCTAATACCTGTGCACTGTATGGAGTGAATTTCCCTCGGGATATTCTCCGCGTAATTATCTGACAGACTAAAGTTTCATAACAATCACAGTTTTTTTGCTTATAATTTTCTTATTTTGCTTTATTTTTTCACAAAAATCATAAATAATTATTCATTACTACATTGCTTTGTTAAGGAAAGCACAAAGAAGCGATAATATATTAAGAAAACTGAGTTATTAATGAAAATGTGGAAGTTACAGTATATTCGAACTTTTTTTTGCGGATGACGATGCATTATGGCGATTCACTACTCCACTGACAAAGAATGTCGCTTCGTCGGAAAAGGCAATTCGTCTGAGATAACCATTATCGTCCTCAATACGTGATAGCATTTCGACCGCAAAGTCATATCGACGTGTACCGTCGTCGGGCAACAAGGCCTGAACGAGTTGCACTTTGTAAGCACGAAACAATAAACGTTTGTGTAAAATGTCATGGATAGAGCTTTTTGGCATCTGTAATTCACGTGAGGCTCTGCGCACCGATTTCTTAGGACTTCTCAGAAAAGACTGCTGCACAACCTCCACCGTGTCTGCTGAGATTCTTGGTCGTCAAGACCTCGGAAGGTCAGCAACCGACCCTGTGTTCTTGAACTTCTCATACCAGGCTTTAATGCTCTTGACATCAGGTGGAGTCCTCCCAAATGTTGTCTGGAATTGTCTCTGCACCGTGGTTGGTGATCGTGTCTCATGGTACCACAGGACACACTGTGCCTTCTCCTAGTTGGTTGGCATGGCTTCTTGGGCTTCTTACTTACGTACTACAAACCTAAAACAAAAAAAATTGAGACTTAGTAAAACAGAACAAACCTAAGACAGACAAAAACTTTTATAGTTTGTAAACAATCCAACACCAATTTCATATTTCTCTCTTATTTCTAGCCTGAGTTATCAATTTCTGTAATCAGGGAAGGACTTCTCGGACACCCTGTATATATATATATATATATATATATATATATATATATATATATATATATATATATATTACTAGCGTGCTATTCACCAACTCGTGTGTGTCCATAGAGAAGAGGCACGTTAGCTGTGGTGGGTATACGCGTGCAAGATGTCGAAAAATACTAATTTGTTAAAGGTGGCCACTACAAGCTAGTTTTGATTACAATTAGAAGCAGTGAACCGTTTCTATGGTTACAAGTGACCTATATAATTTCTCTTAATATTGCTGTTCCTTTCTAGCTTGACACGTTTCAGGTTGTAAGCCTGTAACAGCACCTCCGAAAAGAATGAAAAGCACTTCATCGTTGACAGTCCACAATTGCTCCTTCTGTGAAGATTACTTTGTACATAGTGTTTGTATTTTCTGTGTTAGTTCTTCATTATTACTTTTCAGCTATGACTCCTGAGTGAAGTAACTATTCTGCATACTCTTTTGTTGTGACGTGACTGATTTCACCTGGAAATGTCCAAATACTGGACCCCTTCTTCATTTTAAGCATGTGGCATCTGATATCGTAAAAACGGTTTTATGCAGTGCGATCCATTCCTACGCGATTGTGACTCAAAGCTACTTGTTGAGACCGCCTACCCCAGGGTATGGGTGTGTTTCTCAAACTCTTGTTATTTTCCACATAAGCCTATCATTCTCATCTCGCCTACTTCTAGGATTACACCCGAGCTCAGTTCCTCAAATTCCCTTCGCTTTAAATTGAACTAGATATAATAATAATAATAATAAAACACTTCTGGGCATCTTGCAGTCGTGTGCGTGATTTTCGCTCTTGACGTCTTCATGATATATAGCTAAGTGTATAAGCATGCATCTTATACATTTGCACACAATAGATGCACAAAACTCAAAAAAATAAGAGAGCAGAATATATCAGAAGATAATCAGTGAACTTTCTGGTACCATCATTTAACCTTTGTTATAGACATGCGCTAACCAAAACAAATCATTATGACAATAATTCGTGAACAAATAAATTTATTGGTTTTTGGTGATCTCTTACGAATATCATGAGGCATTCAGAGCATAACGGAATCAAGTCTTCAGAAAGCTGAGAAAGTGAGAAACCTGTTTGTAGGTACTTTTATGTATTATCTGTCAGGAAAGTAAATGTACACCTATTGTTCGAGTCTGGCATTCCTGTGCTCCATCCGTGGAGAGTATGAGAATTAAATCAATCAAATGTTTACTGAGGGGCAAAAAGAAAAGTTCAATCTGAATAAGACACTGCAGAGGGGCACAAGCTGTGAATACGAATAGTGCATAGTGAAAATAAAGGACGACACCGAAAGAGAAAGCCAGAAACAGCTGTTAAACTTAGAAAAAAGAGTAAAAATTGTCGAAGTGGGAACATAAAACATAAATACAACAAATATGCCGACAACTAAAAGTTCACCACACCGCGATCTTGGTGTAGTGGTTAAGGTGCTGGCTTACAAATGCAAAGGTCGCCAGTTCGAATCTTCGGTGGGGACCGTTTTAAAAAATTTTTGTTAATAATACATGCAGCTCCTGAGAGATGGTAAAAGAGGTCGTATTTAGTTTTTCGTAGCAATTATTATTGGTAATGTTTAGTACTGATAATACTTTTTGTCTTTGCGTATTGCTTTTATTCTTGTCTTAATTTTGAAAGAGAAGAAAATCCGAACAAATGCCACCAAAATTCCTTATATTTTGAATGTAAAGGCCATTTGCAATCAGTAAAGAATAAAATTTGAACGTTCCGATGTAGCTGCAAAAAGTAAAAAGAAAAACATGGAAGTGGAGTGTTCGAATCCATACTCATGGTTATTAAAAATACAATTTCTACATGCCTTACACCTCCCGACCACGTTTCTACGTTAGCAAGTAAGAGGTTTCTGTTTAGGTTAGGCTGCTCAAAAAGTTTTGCAAAGGGGCCCGGTTTAGCTATGACGCACCACAGGTGCGAGAAGGGAGCAAAACACTTTTTCTCTCTTCCTCTGTGTGTC
Organism: Thermobia domestica; assembly: GCF_964235325.1. Classification (NCBI taxonomy): domain Eukaryota; kingdom Metazoa; phylum Arthropoda; class Insecta; order Zygentoma; family Lepismatidae; genus Thermobia; species Thermobia domestica. The sequence continues at coordinate 79,585 of NW_027656095.1, read as the reverse complement.
TATTTATCTATCTATCTGTATATATATAACGCTATTTGTGAATGCATTAACCACCCTAATTTTCAGCGGATTGAGACGAAACTTGGCACAAACATTAATTGTTGAAATATCTTGATGAGTTCGTTAACCAGAATAATCAGATGAAAATGTTCATAATGGTGCCCCTTCAAACTTTTAAAAACTTCCAAGGGAACCAAATTTCGCCCATAAATTGGTATTCAGAAAGTTTTTCACGCCCTTTCGCTACGGTAGGCTTTTTTGTTGTTTTCTTTTTGGGCAGGAGGAGGGTTATTTTCCTTTCGGAACAAGATGATTATTAGTGATGATATGGAATTACACATTGAGAGTGAAGTAACTTGTGAAACGTGTTATTTGAAAGAATAATATAATAAATGTGCTTTACTCTAACACAGAGAACTGTAAATCATGTATTTCGAGTTCGGGAGCCTGAATGGCGAGGAGTGTTATTTGATTTGCTTTTTAGTAACACATTGCATTGCAAATAAAGGTAGGCAACATTAGTGGTAAGTAAAACAACAACAACAACAATAATAATAATAATAATAATAATAATAATAATAATAATAATAATAATAATAATAATAATAATAATAATAATAATAATAATAATAGGTGTTGTTTGCGGCAAGGGAATATCTTTTTCAACTCTGCTTCAAACGAAAGGATTGTAACGCCATATCTCCCTTACAAACAAAATATTAGCAATTTATATCGAGAGAACGGGAAACTGTAGAGTGATGGGAGCAACGTTGGACAGTATGCACTAATATTACTTAGAAAAATAAGCGATTTCAATGCAAAAGGAATGAAGAGTCATTGTCATGGGTAGTCATGGGGCCACGGCAGAGCCCTCTTTAGGCAAAATGTCAATAACTTATATCGAGAGGACAGGAGGTGATAGTGAGGTTTGAACAACGTTGGACACCGTGGACCCATAATTCGCATCGAACAAAATTAGGGGGCGGGCGCAAGCCAACCTTACTTACTTCCACATAATAGTATAAAATTATATTGTCGAAATACACACACGAGTTATCTAGTAATATTTCATATTAATATTATTATCAACAGCGTCTTTTCATTACGTGTGCATGTTTGACATGAACCCAAAGAGAAGATCCATCATTCGTAGAAAAAATAAGAATAGTCAGTTACTTTAACTGTGAACGACGGAGAAAAATACGAAAAGAGTGGCTACCTGTAGCGAAAACAAACAATACTTTCTCTGAAATGGATAAAAATTCAAGCCGAGATAGATTTGAACTCGCATGGACGGCGCAAAAAGCCAGTGCTTTGTCCACTTTTTTTTTTAACTGACTCACCGAACGTGTTTCAGTAACTTACTTATTGCTAATTTTACTTGCTTCACTCGTTTAACTTGCTTTTTCTAATAACTTACAACGACAGGGACACGAACACAGAAACATCGAGGACAGTTAAAAAATCAGAGATGCTCTCCCGCCGGGAATCGAACCCGGGACACCATACATTCGGCGGACGTGCTAGCCACTTTTTTTAAACAACTTTTTTATTAACTAATAAAGCTGGATACATACGATCATTAACACAACTGCAGAACAATATAAATATATACAGCTAATAATGCACAATATAACTCAAGGAATGAGAAAAAACTGCTTATGGAGCATAGATACAAGTTGTACATTTTGTGCGTCCTTTTTTTTAAAGAACGTATGTAGCATATACACAAGTTTTACAAATTACTAAAAACTCATTGGAATAACAAAGGAGTAGAAGTTAATTACGCATATATGGTAATGTCGAGAAAACGAGCAAAAGTACAAGTTTTCATAAGGGAGCTCATTTTTTCATAATTAGATTGAAGGTATTCAATATAAAACGAAGAATTACCTGCAGTTTCCACTGAGAGTACATACGTAATTGTTTGCGCTATAAGCCAGGTAACAGCATTGTGTTTCGTTTTGGGATACAGAGAATATTCCGGTCGCAACAGGAGATTGACCTCGATTGAGCGAGGAGGTTGGCGCATAATAAGACCCAAAAATCGCTGCAATTGGTACCAGATTTGTTTACTGTTCACACATGTTGTTAATCTATGACTCAAGGAATCAGCAACACCACAGAAAGAACATATTATATCGGCACTAAACCCACATTTATTTCGTTTTACTTTCGTATCTACAATTCCATTCACTACTATGTACCAAAAGGATTTATTTTCTGCTGTTAAATATTTTGAGTGTATATTACGAAATATTATATGCCAATTGTATTCTGGTTCTCTTTCTATTAATTTGCATGGTGATAACTATTGTAGGTGGTGCATGTACCATTGTTTACTTGTTAAAGTCAAAACATCGGGAGTTCGATGACATTGATAGATATAGGCACACAGAACATCTGTTAAGTAAGAGCAACTTGAGGGGAGGGAAGTGATCGCCAACGGCAGTGTTGGATCGATCGTATCCAATAAATATCGCAGCAAGTGTCTAGTGGGAGAAGGTACATCTTCAACTAAGGCAGTCAAGTTACGTCGTATAAACAAACTTTCAGCCTTGAACTGCACGTGAGTCATGTTAATGCCTCCGTTCGCTACCGATAAACAGATGTCATTATAGCGAACACGAAACACACAATTGTTCCACAGAAACCAACCACAAACACTTTGTAGCTTTTGCCTGCTGTAGAAGGCAGGGCAAAGACGTTAGCAACATACCACAGTTTACTCAAAATATAAACGTTGAGAAGTCGAGCACGAGACAACAAACATAGTGACCTACATTTATGCAAGAAACTTAAATGCCTGATTTTATTAATGACAAGGTCATAATTATATCTTACTGTTTCAACAAGATTACTCATAAATGATATTCCTAGTATTTTAATCCTAGATTGAAATGCAATGTCCTGAATTTTACTAAACTCCTCAGAATTATATATTATAAGACCGGTTGATTTTTTTCTATTCAATAGAGCTCCAGACACTTGTTGATATTTAGCAACACTTTGCATCAAAAGGTTATAGTCATGAACAGAATGCAGGAAAACATTGACATCATCAGCATATCCACAAACACGTAGAGGACGTGCAATAACATCAAAACCCTGAATCTTGCGGTTTACATCATACAAGAAGGGTGCAATAGCCAAGGTAAATAATTGTAAGCTTATAGGATCTCCTTGTCGAATACTACGAACTACTTTGATGGGAAGGGTAAGATGGCCATTAATATTTAATTTAGTCGCAGCGTCTTTATAGAAGAATTTAAACCATTGTATAATGCGAGCATTAAAACCAAAACCAGTCAAAACTCTCCACAAATAGGAATGCTCAATGTTATCAAATGCATTCTGAAAATCTAAATTAACAATAGCTGCGGTAATCTCACAATCTTGACATATTGTAATACAATCTCTAACGTTCATTAAAATCTGATATATAGTCTTACCCTTAACTGCAGCATATTGCAAATCACCCAGCAACTTATTCATATATGGAGCTAATCTAGAAGCCAAACAACGACTAATAATTTTAACATCAGTATTTAAAAGGGAAATAGGTCTGAAATGTGCAACCATTGTTGGTTGAGGCACTTTGGGTATAAAAATAGTGACAGCAGGATTGGGTCGACAGATATGTTCGGAAGCAAAAAACCAAGCATTGACCACATCAGTAAGTGTCTGACCTATGACGGGCCAAAGTTTCTGATACAATATACCCGATATTCCATCTTGTCCGGGTGATTTTCCTGGCTTTGCAGCAAATGTTGCCAACTTTACTTCTTCAAGTGTAAAAGGCTCCGTCAAAGACATATTATCATCATCTGTTATGACGTTAGGAATAACTTCAAAAATAAAATTCTCAAGATCCAGTCCTCGCGATTCACCAAAAAGTTTTAAATAATGATCATAAAATACCTTCTGAATTGCAAAAACATTTTTGCAGCGATCTCCGTCCGAAGTAAGAACCGTCTTGATCAGGCGGCGCTTGCCACGCCGGTTTTCTTGCAAAACATGAGTAAGAGAACACTGTTCAGTTTCATCAAACATAAGAGCCTTACTCCTAATTTTTACACCTTGAACTTGAGTCCTATGAAAATCTAAGAGTTTTGCTTTATATTTATTAACAAGTGGCAACAATGTTCTATCGGAAGGAGCATCTCGTTGAGCCTCTAATAAACATCCGTAATAAAAATTATACAATTTCAGGCGATCACGAGAGCGTTCACCAGAGTACCATTTACAGAAGCGTATTAGGTTAGGTTTACAATAGGTAGTCCACCATATGAGAATATTTGGATACCGTTTTGCTTGCTGTCTCCAATAGTCCCATTTACTCTGAAACAATGTAAGAAATCCCTCATCTGTTAATAGTGTTTCATTCATATGATAGTAACCACGTCCACGCACAATTTTATCATGTGGAATCTTAACTTTCATCACTAAAGACAGATGATCACTAAAACAAACAGGATAACGGTATATATCAAAAAGCCGAGATTTAAGAGATTCCGTCAAATTGGATCTATCGATTCTCGAGGCACTATTCTGGCGAATCAGGGTGTACCCCAACAGATCACTGTTCCTTAGTTGCCATGCATCATACAAGGGATAATGAGAGATGAGTTCATCAAGAGAAGCACAATAATTAAACCCTGGTTCCATATCTGCTCTATTCAATACACAATTCATATCACCCCCCAAAATGACATGGTCTGAGGCACAACTAAACGATGTCGCAACATCAGTCGCAAAAAAAGGTGTTGCGCGCACCACGATTATGACTTCCAGATGGCGAATACACATTGATCATAGTCATACAGAACAAATCACCTCGTATAATTCTACCACTGGGGTGACATTGTACATTCGTAAACGGTAACCCATCTTTAACCAATATCGCAGTACCAAGACGATTATACGTTGAATTGTTATAAACGTGATATGAATCATGTACATTCACCACTTCCGGACCTACCTCTTGCAGAAAAGCCACCTCAATTTCAGATTTTAACAAAAAGTCAGACAGAGCGTGATACTGTGTGGGTGAAGATATTCCATTTAGATTAATACTAGCAATGGTAAGAACAATTGCCATGAAGAGGTAGAGAAGGAGACAGACTTAATAGAACATGATGAGATGACGTAGGTACGAAGTGGGAGGACTAACTCGGAAACACACTAGAAAACATATCATGGCACACACACAAGAATCACTAGGTGACAGTTACACCAGAAAGTGGAGACCCTACAGATACAGAAGCACTGTCTTCTACCGAAGTTGTTACAGCAAGCTGCAATTGTTTGGTAACATTAGCACTAGTTATCCTGTACAAAGCATCACTAGCTGGTTTATCAGGTTTTCGAACAGATGAAGAAATTGTACAGTCTTTCACCGTTTTCCGTCTCTTCTTATCTTGAGAGGAGCGCTCTTTAGAACTACTTTGCGAGGGAACTGACGCTAAAAGGAAGGTACGATTATAAGATGAAATGGATTTCTCACTCTCAGATGGACCACTGTCAATAGTAATAGGAACATCTGCCACATCTGACGTAAGGAACACAGTCAGCAGCGTCAGCAATAGAAACCGCTGGAGGTATCGAGTCAAATACACTAATTATAACTGGAGATGAAACAGAACCTGTTGCGGGAGGTAAAGAAACCTCGACAGGTGGCTGAATATCCGGAGTATGCTTAAGCACTGGATTAGATCTGCATTCAGAAGTAGCCGAAGCTACCGATGGAACAGTAGCAGTGTCAGCGTTCACTATCTCCGCACAAGAAGGTAACACAGCTTTATCACTGTCACTAGTTAATGGGGGAAATCCTTGTCACTAAAAGACGAAGGTAATGAAACAACAGGTTGTACACCCGTAACCGAATTAGGTGTCCGGACTAGGTTAACTTCGGTTGAAGGTTGCACTCTAGGTTTAGAGTTTACATTACGTCTATCACATTGGTCATATCGATGATTAGGGCTATTGCAAGCAAAACAGGTACGTTCCTGACCAAAATAAGATACTAAGTATCGTTGACCTTGGATTTCAATAGACGATGGAATTGCCTTATCTAACTGTATGTACACCAATTTCCGCCCAGTACGCTCTCGGTATCGATGACTATTATCATAAAACTCGTCCTTGATATTTTTGACACTACCATATGGGGTCAACACTTTTAGCATTTCTTCATCGTCCAATTCACTTGGCACTAAAGATAATTTAACTAAAGTAACAGGCTTATCTGCAACTTCCACACTCACATCATACACTCCATTTTCATCAGTATAACGTAATCCAGTACTATTATCTCGAATTATCTGTTCACACAAAAGCTGGGATATTAACTTAACAAACACACAACGTCGGTAATTGTCTAATTCAATACTCACAACTTGGTCATTGCTTAACTTGAAATTGTCAAATATGAATTCATGTATTCTATAAGTAACTGGACGAGTAGGTACATTACTAAAGTTTACACGCGAAGTATTAACTCGTTTCACTACCATTTAGACGATCAGAAGAATTCAAACTTCAAGTATAAAGGTATGCCGTATAAACAAGCAACAGCGCATTCCGCAGGTCTGCTCGCCACCGCTGCTACAACACGACTGCCACTAGACCAGCGGGGACGACACTGCTTACTTCCTGTGTCGTTAGGGATTACGACAACTGTATTGCCAGCTATCACTTCTGTGGGTTGTATACTATGATCACATGTTTCTTCTTTGCTGGAAGAGTTAAACCTACATTCTATGTAATACATGAAATATTTAGGCCTACATGCTCTTCATATAATGTAATAAAAGGGTCATGCTGGGAATAAGGAAAAGAACATTCCTTGGACAAAACTGAAACTATCGGCATCAGAAATATTTATCTACGAGGCATACGCAGTAGTATATTTCAGAATAGTTACTGTTTATTTCAGTAAACGAAGAAAGAGGTAAAAAAAATCAAATATGTCGCGTCAACGAGATTGACCACAGTTGACAGAGGCGGAAAGAAATGTGTAGTAATACAACAACTTGGTTAAATTGATAATTGGTTCTTTATTCTGTAGTAGATCGTATCACAACTTTACGGGAGAGCACAGAAAGACTTACTAACGCTGTCATATAGTAAGCTTTAGTAACACGATCATACAGACACAAATGGATGTAACTGTGAGTGCTACAACTTGGATTTAACGAAAGCTGTTTACATATTCGGTGGTCTGCAGGGTTGTATAAGACACAAAAAGGTAAGACACAATTCAATTCTTCATACCTCAGCTTCCAGTAACTAGATAAATGTAATTTCTGGTTATATACTGAAACTGCTGTCGGATTTTAATACATGACGTATTGCAGGATACAAAATGCTTTGCATTACTTGTTTGTTTGTAGACAGCTACTAGCTTAGTGTTCTGAAAGGTTTTGTATAAACTAGAGATAGCCAATTCTGGAATTATTACTTTCCGGACTCCCAAGGGTAAAAGCGGGCAAATTTCGGAATTCGGAAAATTCCGATTTTGGAATAATTCCGGAATTCGGAAAAATCCGGAATTTAGAAATTTCTGATTTCGTTAAACTTCCGGAATTCGGAACAATCCGGATTTTTTTCGAAATCCTGAGTTTTTCTCAAATCCGGAATTTTCTAAATTCCGGATTTTTCCTGAGTTCCGGAATTCTTCTGAATTATGGAGTTTAACTTAATTCCATAATTTTCCGAAATCCGGAAAGTGAAAGTTCCGCTTCCGAAAAATGATTTTATTTTTATTAATATGAATCGTGGTGGAAATAAGTCTTTGACTAGGTAATGGCGACTGCTTTGAAGAAATGGGGTGTATTCAATTTAAGTCAATCTGTCATATTTGTAGTTTCGTGTGAAGAAAAACAAACTTGTGAACCAACGATTTAAGAAAAACTCAAGTTATTAATGTACATTTTTCCGACATCATAAAAGAAATACGAAAGACATTTTGAATTGAAGAAATATAACATACAAATTTGCAAGCGGAGACAAAGAAATCTAACATAACCAGACTAAAGACGAATCGTTTACCGCGTAGCGATCAAGGTCAAACTGTTTTTGAGGGCGAGTTTCGAGTTGAGTCGAGTTTGATAATGGCTCGCTCGCTCGTTCAGCTCGTTTTAACTCGTTTTGAAATAATGGTCTGATTATACTGGAAAGCGAAAGCCATGAGAAATGTAAGCAGTAATGTGGAGTACTTTTAGTGTTGCTCACGACAGGGCTGCGTCTCGTCTCGTAATTTTAGTGCATCTCGTGGGTCAATTTTAGTGTATCTCGTCTCGTCTAGATAACGAGAAGACAAGAGATTTTTTATTTATTATTATTACGAGACAGCCTCAAATGTCGTAGTCACCAATGTAAGTATATACGGTAGTTCTTAAAATCAAGGTTGAGACCTTCACTGTCGAATTCTTGAGCCCAAGCAGAAGACCAACTCGGGTAGTGATATCAACCGGCTCGGCTCGTATAAACTGAGCGAACAGCTCGAGTCGGCTCGGTTGGGATGAGCCGATGACCCGAGCCGGCTCAGTTGGAGCGAGCCATCGACTCAGCTCAATTGAGCCAATGGCTCGAGCTTTCTCGGTGGGGATGGGTCCTCTACTCGGCTCATGTGAACCGGTTCAAGCCAGCTAAGTTGAAACTAGTCCATCGACACGTTTCGATTCAGCTCAACTAAGCCGATGGCTCAAATCGGCTCGGTTGGGTGAGCGGTTGGCTCGGCTCACTTCTCGGTTCTGTTCGAAGTTAATGAGCTGTAAGCCGTGCCGCCCGAGCCGATGAGAAGCCTAAACCCGGTCCCAGCTATTTTGAACATGTTTGGCTGAAGCCTATAACTTTTAACAATTTTTGGTTCGAGCCCGAACACTTGCCCCTTCGGAACTCAAACCCAGAGCGTGACCGATGTCCTTCCCTCCTGAAGACTTCTCGACGACCGAGATCGACAGTCAATTAGTGTTTATTATTCAGATACAAACCGTATATCTTTTAAAGATTATACACGGTGTTGATATAATAATAATAATAATAATAATAATAATAATAATAATAATAATAATAATAATAATAATAATAATAAAAGTTTTAAACTTGCCGTTGAAATTTGGCAAATCTTACTTAAAAGTAGAGATTTCGGGGAAAGGGTTCCGTACCTTCAAGACACACCTCTGCAACAACCAACATTTTAAACTGCAATGTTCCATTGAAGTTTCATGTAGAAAGTATTCTACTGTATGTTTTAAAGAAATAAATGTAATAAATATAACTGAATATCAAGCAACAGTACGGCATATAATAAACTAATTTTTAGGATATGCAGAGGTAAATATAAAAGCTTTGCTACATAATACCTACACAGAGCATAATTCAATGAGCTCTGAAATATAATGTAACGAAGTAGCCTATGAGATTCAGTCTACAGAGCAATTGTTACTTCAAGAATGGACATACACTATTTCGAGAATCGAGACAAGACGGGAATTGTTTACCATACTTTTCGTCTCATCTCGATTCTCATCTCCAAAGACAGACGAAAATTTTGAGTTAGCCTTGACCCGTCACGAATGTAAAATGTTAATTCTCATGTTATTTTATTTGTTTTAGAAACGAGATGAGAAACTCCTCTTCTCGTGTGCAACATTAAACCAAACCAAAATATTCTTTCCAAATGTCACGTTTCTGCTTGTAATGGTATGACCTGAGCGATAATTAGCTCCTAGCTTTTAATCTTCTACGAGATAATAATAATTATTATTAGTTTATTATTATTACTATTATTATTGCTGAAGATTTGATAGTTCAAGTATTGAAACATCCGAGTATTCAAATAGCTGAATATAATAAAACATATGTTATCGCCGATCAATCGCCATCAAAAATCCTAAAGTAAAAAAAAATATACAATGTGCATTTGCACAAGCACCATGACCACTGAACCGCGATCGCTATGCGGTAAAAATTCGTTTTTAGCCTGGTTACGTTAGGTTTCTTTGTCTCCGCTTGCAAACTTGTATGTTATATTTCTTTGATTCAAAATGTCTTTCGTATTTCTTTATGAAGTCGGAAACGTTTACATTAATAACTTGAGTTGTTCTAAACCGCTGGTTCACAAGTTTTCTTTTTCTCCACACGAAACTACAAATATGACAGATTGAATTCTCATACACCCCATTTCTTTCATAGCCGTCGCCATTACCTGGTCAAAGATTTATTCCCGCCACCATTCATACTAACCAAAATAAATCCATTTTTCAGTAGTAGTAGGGGCCCCCGTATATTACGCTGAGTCAGCAAAAATTTTTGTGACGTCATAGGTCAAAGGTCAATGACCTTGGCCCGGGGTCAATGACCGAGGGGTACTTAGGACCACCCCCTCTAAATTTTGGCAGGGGTACCTTGGCCCACCCCTTAAATTTTGGCAGGGGTACATAGGACCACCCCCCTTAAATTTTGGAAATTGCCAAATTTAAAAATTGGGTATGGTAGCCTAGGACCATAGTATGTACCTCTATTAGTATTGGGGGTCTATGTCGTTCCCTTTCATGGGTAAAAAATTGCCAAAAAGTCAAATTTCGGGGTTTTTTGACCTAATTTATCCCCTTGGATGAGGTGTTATTACCTTATATAGTTATATGGGCGTATACAGGGGTTCATTCCCTTTCATAAGACATGGGTACATTAATGCACCCCTTGAAAAATTTGGGAGGGGTACCTTGGCCCACCCCTTAAATTTTGGAAATTGCCCAATTTAAACATTGGGTATTTTAGTACTGGACCCTAATATGTATTATGATAAATTTGGATGGTCCACCTCGTTCCCTTCTAGGGGTACAAAATTGCCAAAATATAAACGTAAGCAATACGTAGTACCACGTGTTTGGTTTTTGGTCGATTTTATCTCCTTGGATGAGGTCCTATTACCTTATATGGTTATATGGTCATGTATAGGGGTCCATTACCTTTCATAAGATATGGGTATATTTGTGCACTCCTTTAAAAATTTGGGAGGGGTACTTTGGCCCACCCCTTAAATTTTGGAAATTGCTCATTTTATATATTTGGTATTATAGTACTGGACCCTAACATGTATTATAATAAATTTGGGTGGTCCACTTCGTTCCCTTTTAGGGGTACAAAATTGCCAAAATATAAACGTAAGCAATACGTTGTACCACGTGTTTGGTTTCGACCCAAGTTATCCCCTTGGATGAGGTCCTATTACCTTATATGGTTATATGGTCATGTATAGGGGTCCATTCCCTTTCATAACATATGGGTATATTGGTGCACCCCTTTAAAAATTTGGGAGGGGTACATAGGCCCACCCCTTAAATTTTAGAAATTGACCATTTTACATATTTGGTATAATAGTATAGGACCCTAATATATATATATATTACTATAAATTTGGGTGGTCCACCTCGTTCCCTTTTAGGGGTACGAAATTGCCAAATTGTTAGTACAACCACGTGTTTCGTTTTTGACCTAATTTATTCCCTTGGATGAGGTCCTATTACCTTATATGGTTATATGGTCATGTATAGGGGTCTATTACCTATCATAAGACATAGGTACATTGGTGCACCCCTTTAAATTTTTGGGTGGGGTACTTTGGCCCACCCCTTTAATTTTGGAAATTGCCCATTTAATATATTTGGTATTATAGTATAGGACAATAATAGAGATTACTATAAATTTGGGTGGTCCACCTCGTTCCCTTCTAGGGGTACAAAATTGCCAAAATATAAACGTAAGCAATACGTTATACCACGTGTTTGGTTTTTGGTCGAATTTATCCCCTTTGATGAGGTGTTATTATCCTATATAGTTATATGGGCGTATACAGGGGTCCATTACCTTTCATAAGACATGGGTATATTAATGCACCCCTTGAAAAATTTGGGAGGGGTACCTTGGCCCACCCCTTAAATTTTGGAAATTGCCCAATTTAAACATTTGGTATTATAGTACTGGACCCTAACATGTATTATGATAAATTTGGGTGGTCCACCTCGTTCCCTTCTAGGGGTACAAAATTGTCAAAATATAAACGTAAGCAATACGTAGTACCACGTGTTTGGTTTTTTTTGTCGATTTTATTTCCTTTGATGAGGTGTTATTATCCTATATAGTTATATGGTCATGTATAGGGGTCCATTACATTTCATAAGATATGGGTATGTTTGTGCACTCCTTTAAAAATTTGGGAGGGGTACTTTGGCCCACCCCTTAAATTTTGGAAATTGCCCAATTTAAACATTTGGTATTATAGTACTGGACCCTAACATGTATTATGATAAATTTGGGTGGTCCACCTCGTTCCCTTCTAGGGGTACAAAATTGCCAAAATATAAACGTAAGCATTACGTTGTACCACGTGTTTGGTTTTTGACCTAATTTATTCCTTTGGATGAGGTCCTATTACCTTATATGGTAATGTATAGGTGTTCATTCCCTATCATAAGACATAGGTACATTGATGCACCCCGGGAGGGGATTCGGTATCATAGTACAGGCCTCAACATGTATCATGATAAATTTGGGTGATCCATCTTGTTCCCTTTCATGGGTAAAAATTGCTAAAATATAAACATAAGCAATATGTTGTACCATGCGTTTGGTTTTTGGCCCAATTTCTTCCCTTTGATGAGGTTCTATTACCTTATATGGTTATATGGTCATGTATATAGGTTCATTTCCTATCATGAGATATGGGTACGTTGATGCATCCTTTAAAAATTTGGTAGGGGTATCTTGACACATCCACTCGGTTTTAGAAATTGTTTAATATAAGCATTTGGTATCATAGTACAGGTCTTCAATATGTACCACTATAAATTTGGATGGTCCACATCGTTCCCTTTTCATAGGTAAAGAACTACCAAAAATCAAATTTCGGAGGTTATTGACCCCTATTTAGCACGTTATATGGTTTATTACCTTTATATGTTTATGTTCCCTTTTAAATTTGGGAATTATCGAATAACAAAATTCGGTAAACGTTTTCTAGGACCCGTTGGTATTCCTCTTATGGCCAAATATTCAAAATTTAAAGGTTATTGACCGGCTTTATTATTGAATAAGTACAGGATTTATTACTTTTTTCATAAGACACAGGTGTATTTGTGTACCAATCTTAAATTTTGGGAGGGGGTACATTTCTTATTGTCATATCAATAATTGGTAAATGTTCTTTGGGTAAATCATTGTGATCACGTGATCAGTTATTGACCTATGATGGGATTAGGAGTCCAGGACATTGGTACATTGAAACTTTGTAGGATAATTTGAGAATGCGTCATTGGTATTGATTATTACAGCCAAATATAAACGTAAGCAAGACGTTGTACCACGTGATTGACCTTGATGAGGTAGTGTACAGGGATACATAGCTAACCTTATTGAAACTTATGACTCATAGTCTTAAGGGAATACATGCTACAACACTGGCAAAGTTATTGTTGATGCAATTTGATTGGCTGATCACTATCTTTCGTGCAATCTGATTGGTTGATCACTATCTTTCGTGCAATCTGATTGGTTGATGAGTTTTAAATCTTTGCTGTATTCAGTTTTTAAGTTTTGTTTTACATTTAAAAATCTTGTTTTTGTTCAACATTTTGCACTCAATGATAAATATGATCAAAACCGTTTATTTGTTAATCGAATAGTTAAAACCGGATAAAGTTTGACGGTTCACCGTGAAACGTAAAAATTTTTTAGTTTGAAATTTTTTTTGATTGAAACATTTTGTTTGAAAATTCTTGCTTTCAAATTTTTTGTTTGAATTTTTTGTTTGAGAATTTTGTTTGAAATTTTTTTTGACAACTATTGTTTCAAAATTTTTTGTTTAAAATTTTTTTGTTTGAAATTTTTTTTCGTTTCAAAATTTTGTTTAAAATTTTTGTTTGAAATTTTTTCGTTTCCAAATTTTTTGTTTGAAAAAATTTTTGTTTGAAATTTTTTTGTTTCAAAATTTTGTTTCAAAATTTTGTTTGAATTTTTTCGTTTGAAATTTTTTGTTTAAAAATTTTTCGTTTGAAATTTTTTCGTTTCAAAATTTTGTTTAAAATTTTTTTCGTTTCAAAATTTTGTTTGGAAAATTTTGTTTGAATTTTTTTCGTTTGAATTTTTTTTTTCGTTTCAAAATTTTGTTTCAAAGATTTTTGTTTGAAATTTTTGTTTCAAAGTTTGAGTTGACATTTTTAAAAGTTTGTGCACCTATTAGTAAAGAACCGGAACTGTTTAGAACAAAAACCTTTGACAACATTGTGGTGCAATAGTACACGTCAGAACCTGGGGTTGTACTTGAAATGAAAAAACACAATTCATTGAAATGGATCATTTTATTACACTCCACATACATCCATACCAGATAGTGGTTCTGGATATTGTCGATACAATGTATTTTGAACCTCTTGCACTAGTTTGTCTTTAGCATATAATTTTAATTCCAGTTGAAGTCTTTTAAGGTCTAATGCAATATCAATTGGTGGAAACTCAATGTCCATTTGATCACAAATAAACTGTTTATCAATACAGGTATGCACCCACGAACGCTGTTGACAACCATCACAATATCTAGATACATGTTGTACAATATGCATAACACATTTTTCAAAATAGTACTTTTTCAGGAATATACTAGTTTTGTTGCACATTTCCACTGCATGTTTCACACACTGAAATACGCTGATGAATTTGTTCCATTCAGTTTGTGTTAGATACACCATGTTACGAGGGACATGGAATGTACTCTTTTTACGTAACAGCACCATCTTCTCTTCGAGGACTGTACGCAGCACCACTTCATGATTTGAGCCTAATGATTTGACTATGGTCACATTTAGCTCATCATGAAAATAATCGTTCATTTGGTCGATTCGTGAACATAATATTTGCCATTCTTCACAGGTCAGTTGTACACCAAATTGTTCTGCTTTGCCCAATCGAATCACAGGTTCAAATGTTCTAGCACTGATACCAATCATCACATGATACCAGAAGTACACATCTTTCCTCCTGAAAAGCACTTGCTCAAATGATTTCGTGGGATGACACTGTATTTGCTGGTTTATAGTTATTGCTGACGTCATTGGTAAGGAATGTGCTGATTCATGATTTCATCACAGTTGCTGACGTCATGCCGACCAACCACATTCATACAACTACAGCTGACGTCATTGGAAAGAAATGTGCTGATTCATGATTTCATCACAATGGCTGACGAATCTGGCTGTGTACTAAATTCAAGTTGATGACTTCGACCCAAGAATCCTTTGTAACATAAAGATACAGATCCAGTATTTAAGAAACGCAGCAGTTCTTCTTGTTTTGATGCCTCCATGGGTAAATATCTTGCTGGTAAAATTATATTCTTATCATTTTCAAGCTTCACTACGATTCTTACTCCAAACTTTGTAGGGATCATTTGGCTAGCTAAGATTCTATAAGGTACATTCTGTTGTAAATCAGTAATCTTGGTAAATGATTTCATCACATCACGTGTGTTTAGAAACTGCAGACAAGTAGCCATGATGACGTTATCATGAATACTAACTCGAACGATACTTATATATGATGCAAAACTGATGACGTTGCATTATCATGTTCTGACGTGCACCACAATGTTGCCAGATGTTTTTGTTCTAAACAGTTCCGACTAGTGCATACCTGTATTGATAAACAGTTTATTTGTGATCAAATGGACATTGAGTTTCCACCAATTGATATTGCATTAGACCTTAAAAGACTTCAACTGGAATTAAAATTATATGCTAAAGACAAACTAGTGCAAGAAGTTCAAAATACATTGTATCGACAATATCCAGAACCACTATCTGGTATGGATGTATGTGGAGTGTAATAAAATGATCCATTTCAATGAATTGTGTTTTTTCATTTCAAGTACAACCCCAGGTTCTGACGTGTACTATTGCACCACAATGTTGTCAAAGGTTTTTGTTCTAAACAGTTCCGGTTCTTTACTAATAGGTGCACAAACTTTTAAAAATGTCAACTCAAACTTTGAAACAAAAATTTCAAACAAAAATCTTTGAAACAAAATTTTGAAACGAAAAAAAAAATTCAAACGAAAAAAATTCAAACAAAATTTTCCAAACAAAATTTTGAAACGAAAAAAATTTTAAACAAAATTTTGAAACGAAAAAATTTCAAACGAAAAATTTTTAAACAAAAAATTTCAAACGAAAAAATTCAAACAAAATTTTGAAACAAAATTTTGAAACAAAAAAATTTCAAACAAAAATTTTTTCAAACAAAAAATTTGGAAACGAAAAAATTTCAAACAAAAATTTTAAACAAAATTTTGAAACGAAAAAAAATTTCAAACAAAAAAATTTTATACAAAAAATTTTGAAACAATAGTTGTCAAAAAAATTCAAACAAAATTCTCAAACAAAAAATTCAAACAAAAAATTTGAAAGCAAGAATTTTCAAACAAAATGTTTCAAGCAAAAAAAATTTCAAACTAAAAAATTTTTACGTTTCACGGTGAACCGTCAAACTTTATCCGGTTTTAACTATTCGATTAACAAATAAACGGTTTTGATCATATTTATCATTGAGTGCAAAATGTTGAACAAAAACAAGATTTTTAAATGTAAAACAAAACTTAAAAACTGAATACAGCAAAGATTTAAAACTCATCAACCAATCAGATTGCACGAAAGATAGTGATCAACCAATCAGATTGCACGAAAGATAGTGATCAGCCAATCAAATTGCATCAACAATAACTTTGCCAGTGTTGTAGCATGTATTCCCTTAAGACTATGAGTCATAAGTTTCAATAAGGTTAGCTATGTATCCCTGTACACTACCTCATCAAGGTCAATCACGTGGTACAACGTCTTGCTTACGTTTATATTTGGCTGTAATAATCAATACCAATGACGCATTCTCAAATTATCCTACAAAGTTTCAATGTACCAATGTCCTGGACTCCTAATCCCATCATAGGTCAATAACTGATCACGTGATCACAATGATTTACCCAAAGAACATTTACCAATTATTGATATGACAATAAGAAATGTACCCCCTCCCAAAATTTAAGATTGGTACACAAATACACCTGTGTCTTATGAAAAAAGTAATAAATCCTGTACTTATTCAATAATAAAGCCGGTCAATAACCTTTAAATTTTGAATATTTGGCCATAAGAGGAATACCAACGGGTCCTAGAAAACGTTTACCGAATTTTGTTATTCGATAATTCCCAAATTTAAAAGGGAACATAAACATATAAAGGTAATAAACCATATAACGTGCTAAATAGGGGTCAATAACCTCCGAAATTTGATTTTTGGTAGTTCTTTACCTATGAAAAGGGAACGATGTGGACCATCCAAATTTATAGTGGTACATATTGAAGACCTGTACTATGATACCAAATGCTTATATTAAACAATTTCTAAAACCGAGTGGATGTGTCAAGATACCCCTACCAAATTTTTAAAGGATGCATCAACGTACCCATATCTTATGATAGGAAATGAACCTATATACATGACCATATAACCATATAAGGTAATAGAACCTCATCAAAGGGAAGAAATTGGGCCAAAAACCAAACGCATGGTACAACATATTGCTTATGTTTATATTTTAGCAATTTTTACCCATGAAAGGGAACAAGATGGATCACCCAAATTTATCATGATACATGTTGAGGCCTGTACTATGATACCGAATCCCCTCCCGGGGTGCATCAATGTACCTATGTCTTATGATAGGGAATGAACACCTATACATTACCATATAAGGTAATAGGACCTCATCCAAAGGAATAAATTAGGTCAAAAACCAAACACGTGGTACAACGTAATGCTTACGTTTATATTTTGGCAATTTTGTACCCCTAGAAGGGAACGAGGTGGACCACCCAAATTTATCATAATACATGTTAGGGTCCAGTATTATAATACCAAATGTTTAAATTGGGCAATTTCCAAAATTTAAGGGGTGGGCCAAAGTACCCCTCCCAAATTTTTAAAGGAGTGCACAAACATACCCATATCTTATGAAATGTAATGGACCCCTATACATGACCATATAACTATATAGGATAATAACACCTCATCAAAGGAAATAAAATCGACAAAAAAAACCAAACGCGTGGTACTACGTATTGCTTACGTTTATATTTTGACAATTTTGTACCCCTAGAAGGGAACGAGGTGGACCACCCAAATTTATCATAATACATGTTAGGGTCCAGTACTATAATACCAAATGTTTAAATTGGGCAATTTCCAAAATTTAAGGGGTGGGCCAAGGTACCCCTCCCAAATTTTTCAAGGGGTGCATTAATTTACCCATGTCTTATGAAAGGTAATGGACCCCTGTATACGCCCATATAACTATATCGGATAATAACACCTCATCAAAGGGGATAAAATCGACCAAAAACCAAACACGTGGTATAACGTATTGCTTACGTTTATATTTTGGCAATTTTGTACCCCTAGAAGGGAACGAGGTGGACCACCCAAATTTATAGTAATCTCTATTATTGTCCTATACTATAATACCAAATATATTAAATGGGAAATTTCCAAAATGAAAGGGGTGGGCCAAAGTACCCCACCCAAAAATTTAAAGGGGTGCACCAATGTACCTATGTCTTATGATAGGTAATAGACCCCTATACATGACCATATAACCATATAAGGTAATAGGACCTCATCCAAGGGAATAAATTAGGTCAAAAACGAAACACGTGGTTGTACTAACAATTTGGCAATTTCGTACCCCTAAAAGGGAACGAGGTGGACCACCCAAATTTATAGTAATATATATATATATTAGGGTCCTATACTATTATACCAAATATGTAAAATGGTCAATTTCTAAAATTTAAGGGGTGGGCCAATGTACCCCTCCCAAATTTTTAAAGGGGTGCACCAATATACCCATATGTTATGAAAGGGAATGGACCCCTATACATGACCATATAACCATATAAGGTAATAGGACCTCATCCAAGGGGATAACTTGGGTCGAAACCAAACACGTGGTACAACGTATTGCTTACGTTTATATTTTGGCAATTTTGTACCCCTAAAAGGGAACGAAGTGGACCACCCAAATTTATTATAATACATGTTAGGGTCCAGTACTATAATACCAAATATATAAAATGAGCAATTTCCAAAATTTAAGGGGTGGGCCAAAGTACCCCTCCCAAATTTTTAAAGGAGTGCACAAATATACCCATATCTTATGAAAGGTAATGGACCCCTATACATGACCATATAACCATATAAGGTAATAGGACCTCATCCAAGGAGATAAAATCGACCAAAAACCAAACACGTGGTACTACGTATTGCTTACGTTTATATTTTGGCAATTTTGTACCCCTAGAAGGGAACGAGGTGGACCATCCAAATTTATCATAATACATATTAGGGTCCAGTACTAAAATACCCAATGTTTAAATTGGGCAATTTCCAAAATTTAAGGGGTGGGCCAAGGTACCCCTCCCAAATTTTTCAAGGGGTGCATTAATGTACCCATGTCTTATGAAAGGGAATGAACCCCTGTATACGCCCATATAACTATATAAGGTAATAACACCTCATCCAAGGGGATAAATTAGGTCAAAAAACCCCGAAATTTGACTTTTTGGCAATTTTTTACCCATGAAAGGGAACGACATAGACCCCCAATACTAATAGAGGTACATACTATGGTCCTAGGCTACCATACCCAATTTTTAAATTTGGCAATTTCCAAAATTTAAGGGGGGTGGTCCTATGTACCCCTGCCAAAATTTAAGGGGTGGGCCAAGGTACCCCTGCCAAAATTTAGAGGGGGTGGTCCTAGGTACCCCTCGGTCATTGACCCCGGGCCAAGGTCATTGACCTTTGACCTATGACGTCACAAAAATTTTTGCTGACTCAGCGTAATATACGGGGGCCCCTACTACTTTTTCGGAAGCGGGACTTTCACTATCCGGATTTCGGAAAATCATGGAATTCAGAAAATTCCGAAATTGAGAAAACTCCGGATTTCGAAAAAATCGGATCTTTCCGAATTCCGGAATATTAACAAAATCAGAAATTTCTAAATGCCGGATTTTTCTGAATTCCGGAATTATTCCAAAATCGGAATTTTCCGAATTCCGGAATTTGTTCGGTTTGACCTTCGGAAGTCCGAAAAGTAATAATTCCGGAATTGGCTATCCCTAGTTTATACACACGATTAAACTTTTCAGAACACTAAGCTTGTAGCTGTCTACAAACAAACAAGTAATGCAAAGCATTTTGTATTCTGCAACACGTCATGTATTAAAATCCGACCGCAGTTTCAGTATCTATCCAGAAATTGCACGTATCTAGCTACTGGAAGCTGAGGTATGAAGAATTGTATTGTCTTATCCTTTTGTGTACTATACAACCCTGCAAACCACCGAATATCTAAACGGCTTTCGTTAAATCCAAGTTGTAGTACTCACAGTTACATCCATTTGTGTCTATATGATAGTGTTACTAAAGCTTTCTATGACAGCGTTAGTAAGTCTTTCTCTGCTCTCCCGTAAAGTTGTGATACGATCTACTACAGAATAAAGAACCAATTATCAATTTAAAAAAGTTGTTGTATTACTACACATCTGCTTCCGCCTCTGTCAATTTCGATTTCGTTGGTCGATTTCGTTGACGCGACATATTTGCATTTTTATACCCCTATATTCTTTTACTGAACTAAACAGTAACTATTCTGAAATATACTACTGTGCATTTCTCCAAGATAAATATTTCTGATGCCAATAGTTTCCGTTTTTTCCAAAGAAAGTTCTTTTTCTTATTCCCAGCAGGACCCTTTTATTACATTATATGAAGAGCATGTAGGTCTAAATTAGGGATAGTACCTAGTATCGGTCTCGTCTCGGTCTCGTCTCGATAATTCGAGACGAAACCGAGACCGAGACGGAGTTTTGTATACCGAGACGAGACCGAGATCGAGACGGACTTTTACATACCGTGACGAGACCGAGACGGAGACAGACCTCTATGAATCGAGACAAGACCGAGACGATACCTTGGTCAGTCTTGAAAGTCTCGGTCTCGTCTCGAATTATGACAGCTATTTTGCCTTTACTCAAAATTTGTTTCGCTGCTGTGTGAGATAATATGTGAACGGTTGACTGATGTACAGTGGCGTATTTAGGGGGTAGGTGTCGGGCTGAAGCCCCTCCCGAAATGAATTTGTGATCACTTTTTCGCATTGCACGTACAACACAAATGTTTCTTACCCGTTCCTCATGCTTCTCTCGAAACAAAATCCACTGCTGTTGTATATAATCTTCTATATACATATACATATACATATATATAAATAAATAAATAAATATACAGGAGCGGATCCAGGATATGATCAAGGGAGGGGTTAAACCATACTTTGCCTCTTTATCCAGTGTGAAGCAGGGTTGAAGTTCATTTTATTCCGTGTATACCTGAGCGTTAAGGGAGGATATGGCCCCTATAGCTCTTCCCTTGGATCCACGCCTATATATATATATATATATATATATATATATATATATATATATATATATATATATATATATATATATATAATACTGAAACTTTGTACCATGTTGTGTGAAATGTTGAAGGGGAAATAATTTTAGATGCTCTGCAATACCACTAGATAAACAAGCAGTGTTGGTAACGCAAAATAAAGTTGTATTTTCTCAAATTGCACTATGTACCTACTGCTAATTTAGATATTAAATAAAACCACAATATCACATACATTATTCATTGTAACAAAGGGCAATACAGTATCACCAACATCAACATTTTGGAGATCTCTAATAACTCAAATGGCATAGACGGTGCAATGTGCATCATTTGTATCTTAGCGTCAAATACTGTGATCATGGTATAATGTATTTCGAATGAATGAAGGATCAAAGTTACAAGGAATGAAAAAATTAACTTTTTCTAAAGACTTGACTTCGAAAACGTGCTGACATATCACGTCTCATCATGTAGATGCTTCCAAAAGACTTAAGTGATCATAATGTCATTTACAACAATTGTAATTTCAAACCATTTCAGAGATACCAAACACATGGATAGTGATTGTTGTACTGCTTAAAATAACGTATTTGTGTTAAATTTTTATAATGATTGTTGCTTTAGTTTGCTTCTATAACATTACAACAATAGTTTTTAGTGGTTTTAATTACAAGTCACAGTTCCATTATTTTAAGTAGTGTTGCCAATATTATTTTAAATATATATTTCTAGTGCAAATAACGTAGCTAAACTGCAAAATATTTTTAAATTACTTGTAATTTATTTTATGGTGCAAGAATGTTTTCGAAAGACGATGTTTTTCGTAGTCTTTATAATGTTAATGTTAATGTCAAAGTTTTGGTTCCAGCAATACACCTAAATGCAAATTGTAACTGAAATTAAATGTAACTGATAATTTTTTAGTAACCCTGATTGTTTCCCTAAGCCTTAATCGTGATATACACAAAACCATGGGTAATTAAAAGTTATAATTACACCCTAGTTACATTATACTTGTTTTAGTTTGACCACCGACAACCTCAAACTCGATCCATACCATAGCTGTATGCAGTTATTCAAGGACTTACAGTTAGTAACACATTGTGTTGATTTTTGGTTTGGTTTGTTTTAGTCTCACGATTGTGCTAGGGCGTCTAAAGGAGACGTGGAGCTAATGATAATAATGGAATCCGAACCACTTCGGTCGTTCAACTGTACTCCCACCGGAAATCGAATTCGGGACCACGCGAAACGAAGTCAAGCGTGCTAGCCATTAGACCAAATGGAGTCCTCACATTGTGTTGACTTTAAGCATTGAGTCAGTGTTGTCAGATTCGAAGATCAAAAACTAGCGTGTCTGTGCTCCAAAAGTAGCGGATTTGAACTATTTGTAGGACAAATATATACAGTAGAATGAATTATTTGGCAACTAATGACTAGTACTAATGAAATGATTTTTAATATGGGCTGGAAAATGTGCTGGACATATTGGAAGAAATTATGATCAATGAACATAAACAATTCTAGACAGGATACCACAAGCTATAAACAGCCTAGAAAACGTTCTTGTATAAGAAGGTTTGACGAAATCAAGGACAACTGGGGAGTAACCTGAGAGAGAAAGAATTGCTCAAGATAAATATTTGTAGAGAAGACTTGGAAAGACCTTCATCTAGGAGTGGGTTGATTAAGATTTTATTATATCTGGACCTCAGAGTTAGACTAAACCAAGTCATAATTTCGTAATTTTACAATTGAAGCGAAAAACCAGTTCCTTAAGTAAGACCTATAGTACTGTTTTTCAAACTATACTAAGTAGATACAAAGTAATAGGATGCTTTTAGACTTATATTATTACACCACTAGAAAGAACATAATCTATTAAAAAGTATTATTAAATCTGTTTCGACCAAAAAGTGACTTAGCATAGTCTACCTCTAAAATTCATATATATAAACTTTTACCGGGTTAGGTAGGGTAAAAAGCGATCCAAAAATTAACGAAATTCGTACAGCGATAAAAAAATATATATACATTGTTGACTCTTCATATTGCAGCAAAACTACGAAAATTAATAGAAAAGAAAACTAGAAAGTTAAGAATCACTCGTATTGCCGGGACAGTGAAAATAGATACATATATCTCGAATTACCTATACACTTATATAATATGTATGTTCATGTTTCGAAAGTAATTTTCAATCAATATAAAATTTCAACATAATGAACGCACGATTAGTTTTCTCGAATAAAGATCACATGCACCGCTGAGAGTTCAGGAATAAGCTTAATCTATGTTACGGCACTGGATATATGCTTATGTAATACATTACGACCTTATTTACTTGTATAAGAAACAGAATGTACTTAAAGTGAGACGCGAACTATACGAAACATCGGACTTTGAATGTAACTTGTTTGGTGATCCAACCCGAGACCACAGATAGAGAGAATGAGTGCCATAGCTCCCACCACAAGGTTAAGGAAGTTTCTGTTTTAAAGTGTCAATAAAACACTGAGATGTGAAACGGTAATAAAGCATTTGATCAATTTGAAACAAAATATATTGTAGTAATAATTTACTCTATTTGTTAAGATAATGAATATTATATCTGTTTTTGAAATGGCAGCCGAAGCAGAATGTATTGAATAATAACGGAGAAATTGTAAAATTTCAATTTCGGTACGATTAAATACATTCGTGCTGCTATGTGTTGCGTTATCCGTTAGGAGGTATTGAACAATTCTGATTCAAAGGAAGGAAATTAACTACTGTATAGTACTGGGGTTAATTTAATAGATTTTAATTGTATAGGCAGTACTAAAACTATTTGAGACAAAGTCTATTGCTGAAAGTGAAATATGAGTTACTATTAGGGTTTCATCCCGGGTATGTTATATCCACTGATGATTGAACCTGGAACACACACATGGAAAGCATTAGCGCTAGCAAATTAGCTACGAAGAGATACACCATACCATAATTCTAAGTCTAGAATTAAGGCAAAAAATAAGAAGCGGAAAAGACAGACTTACAATAATAATACTTTCACACTTTTAATTTCACACTATATATTTCGAGACTTTCGAGACGACACCCGAGACGAGACCGAGACTTGGCCTTCGAGACCGAGACCGAGATCGAGACAGGCATCTGTTAACCGAGACGAGACCGAGACCGAGACGGCGATTTTTGACTCGAGACGAGATTGAGACCGAGACCGCTACTTATCAACCGAGACGACACCGAGACTGTATAAAGTCTCGTCTCGTCTCGTCTCGTCTCGATACCAACCCTAGTCTAAATACCTCATGTATTATATAGAATGTAGGTTTAACTCTTCCAGCAAAGAAGAAACATGTGATCATAGTATACAACCCACAGAAGTGATAGCTGGCAATACAGTGGTCGTAATCCCTAACGACACAGAGAGTGAGCAGTGCCCTCCTCGCTGGTCTAGTGGCTAGCACGTGCGCCGGATGTATGGTGTATGGTGTCCCGGGTTCCATTCCCGGCGGGAGAGCATCTATGATTTTTAACTGTCCTTGGTGTTTCTGTGTTCGTGTCCCTGTCGTTATAAGTTATTAGAACAACCAAGTTAAACGAGTGAAGCAAGTAAAATTAGCAATAAGTAAGTTACTGAAACAGGTACGGTGAGTCAGCTAAAAAAAACTGGACAAAGCACTGACATTTCGCGTCGTCCATGCGAGTTCGAACCTATCTCGGCTTGATTGTTTTTCTATTTGAGAGAAAGTATTGTTTGTTTTTGCTACAGGCAGCCACTCTTTTCGTATTTTTCTCCGTCGTTCACAGTTAAAGTAACTGACTATTCTTACTTTTTCTACGAATGATGGATCTTCTCTTTGGCTTCATGTCAAACATGCACACGTAATGAAAAGACGCTGTTAATAATAATAATAATATGAAATATTACTAGCTAACTCGTGTGTGTATTTCGACAATATAACTTTATGTGGAAATAAGTACCTATTTTTTTCCTCCCACCTATTTTTTTCGATGCGCTTTATGGGTCCACGATGTCCAACGTTGGTCCCATCTCAATAACGCCTCCTGTTCTCTCGATATAAGTTCATGACAATGACTCTTCGTTCATTTTGCAATGAAATCGCTTATTTTTCTGAGTACTATGAGTGCATACTGTCCAACGAGTGCATACTTCCATCACTCTACAATTTCCCGTTCTCTCGATATAAATTGCTAATATTTTGTTTGTAAGGGAGATATGGCGTTACAATCATTTCGTTTGAAGAAGAATTGAAAAAGATATTGCCTTGCCACAAACAACACCTATTATTATTATTATTATTATTATTATTATTATTATTATTATTATTATTATTATTATTATTATTACTATTATTATTATTATTATTATTATTATTATTATTTTACATACCACTAATATTGCCTACCTTTATTTGCAATGCAATGTGCTAGTAAAAAGCAAATCAAATAACACTCCTCGCTGTTCACGCTCCCGAACTCGAAATACATGATTTACAGTTCTCTGTGTTAGGGGAAAGCACATTTATTATATTATTCTTTCAAATAACCCGTTTAACAAGTTACTTCACTTTCAATGTGTAATTTCATATCATCACTGACAATCATTTTGTTCCGATACGAAAATAACCCCCTCCTACAAACAAAAGCCTGACCGTAGCGAAAGGGCGTGTACCTTCTTTATGCGATTAATCGGGTCCAATATTTCAATAAGTCTCTGCACACAAATATTTCCGTAAAAAAGGAAAACATATTCAAACTTTCTGAATACCTATTTATGGGCAAAATTTGGTTCCCTTTGAATTTTTTAAGAGTTTGAAGGGCCGCCATTTTGAACATTTTCTTCTGGTTAACGAACTCAAGATATATCAAGAATTAATGTTTGTGCCAAGTTTCGTCTCAATCCGCTGAAAATTAGGGTGATTAATGCATTCACAAATAGCGTTATATATATATATACAGATAAGTAGATAAATAGACACACAGAGGAAGAGAGAAAAAGTGTTTTCCTCCCTTCTCGCATCTGTGGTGCCTCAGAGCTAAACCGGGCCCCTTTGCAAAACTTTTTGAGCAGCCTAACCTAAACAGAAACCTCTTACTTGCTAACGTAGAAAAGTGGTCGGGAGGTGTAAGGCATGTAGAAATTGTATTTTTAATAACCATGAGTATGGATTCGAACACTCCACTTCCATGTTTTTCTTTTTACTTTTTGCAGCTACATCGGAACGTTCAAATTTTATTCTTTACTAATTGCAAATGGCCTTTACATTCAAAATATAAGGAATTTTGGTGGCATTTGTTCGGATTTTCTTCTCTTTCAAAATTATGACAAGAATAAAAGCAATACGCAAAGACAAAAAGTATTATCAGTACTAAACATTACCAATAATAATTGCTACGAAAAACTAAATACGACCTCTTTTACCATCTCTCAGGAGCTGCATGTATTATTAACAAAAATTTTTAAAAAGGTCCCCACCGAAGATTCGAACTGGCGACCTTTGCATTTGTAAGCCAGCACCTTAACCACTACACCAAGATCACGCTGTGGTGAACTTTTAGTTGTCGGCATATTTGTTGTATTTATGTTTTATGTTCCCACTTTGACAATTGTTACTCTTTTTTCTAAGTTTAACAGCTGTTTCTGGCTTTCTCTTTCGGTGTCGTCCTTTATTTACACTATGCACTATTCGTATTCACAGCTTGTGCCCCTCTGCAGTGTCTTATTCAGATTGAACTTTTCTTTTTGCCCCTCAGTAAACATTTGATTGATTTAATTCTCATACTCTCCACGGATGGAGCGAAGGAATGCCAGACTCGAAAAATAGGTGTACAATTACTTTCCTGACAGAAAATACATGGTTAGAACCAAAACTTTTTTATTCAAAAGGTATTTACAATATCTTCATATGAATCTATAAACAATGAAAGGAACTTCAATTAAATATCTCAAACATGAATTGCATCTAAAAGGAACAAAAACCAAAGTACTTGATTCTTTTGTCCTCTCAATGCACCATATATGACATACAACCAAAACTCAAAATATTTATATGAAAAAACCTACATTGATATATATATGGACAATTCCAGAGAGTTCTGTATGTAGTTAATAATAGCCTGTGATATATATTTAGAATTTCACTCTCCTAAGAGTAGTGTGAATAAAATAATGCCGTCTAACATGTTAAAGCTAGCTAAAGCAACTGCAGGATAGAATATGCATATCATGTAATACCTCTGAACATTTATTTCACATTATATCCCATCGTCTTACTTAGCCGACGGGATAGAAGAATAGAATGAGAATACTAAAAATGCAATACAATCAAATAAAATAATGCCATTTAAAAGGTCAAACTTCGAAGATTCAAAATAACATTTACATACATTTCGATAGACTAATTTTTTTATTTCTTTTTTATTTTACAATCCAAACATATTTCACATAAAACGTTCAATTTCTATGGCTTCATCATTATCATCACCACTACCAAGTTGTAATTAATGTACAATAATATATTTTGCTATGAAGCCAAGAGTGCGAATCTGTTACAGGTTAATATTCTTTCAATAAGCGTATTGTTTTACTCTGCGACTAGTTTAAATCAATTTCAGTCTATAAAGTTAGTACAATGTAAAACTTTACAATTACTGTTTCTACTAATACAGACAACTCCTTCTTAAAACACGAAGATTTACTTTTCACATTCCAAATAATCGCACAGCTACATTTGTTGTCCTCTTGTGAATAATTATTTATATCTCCACTAAGCCTGTCTCTCTCTGACTTAACGATGGGCGTGAGTGTTCTACACGGATACTCATAGTTACAGAGTAGAGGACACCGCATCCAATCTTCTTCCAACTTTCTTTTAAAGTACTCTTTTGGAAAACTGCTGTCACGCATGTTATTGAGATACATGCAATACTGTCCATGGTATCCATTCCGAAATTCCCCACTGCCTGAAAGGAATGAAAAAGATATAATTCACATTTTGAGTACAAAAGTAATATGATACATAGAATTTCATATTTTCAAAAAATTAATTATTTGAAAATTGAATCTACTTTGCATTACATCACTTGAGATTTATTAAGCAATGTACTTCAGGCACTCCTGGAGCCATATATCAATGTTTATTCTACTACTACATTGATCACTAGAACATGGCTATGAGGGACAGGAAAACACAGCGGTAGAGCACTTACCTCTGGTGCATAGAGTCCTTGGTTCCATCCCCAACCAAGTAACCTTGTCGTAGAGAACATCGTGTCCGTTGGTTTTCTCGGGGTACTCCCATTTCCTCCTATAAGAAACGTTTTAGTGAGCGGTATAGTAGTGGAAAATGCATTGATAAAGGGCCAAGAGAAGACCTAAACTAATTTGCTTTATGAATCTCAAGTCCTAAGATGCAACATTGGCACTTTTTCACTATCAGGTAGTTCAAAAGTAGTGAGCCTTTTGCACAAAAGATGGTGTGAGTATCCCTAATCTCAGATTATATGAGTCTCAGCGAGTAAGGCTTAACATCATTCGTTAGCCGACGGTTGAAGCAAGTATATGGAAAATGTATCGAAATTCTCGCATTCAGACGTAAGATATGTCGTGAAAATATGTGTGCTTTCGGCAAAGCTGAATTATATCTTACGATTTTATTGCGATAAAGATATAAATGCTGCGAAGGTCTGCAACGAAATTAATGTTGTTTATGAACAAGATACGTTGAAAAACAGCAAACACAATTCAATCGCTTTCGTTCCAGAAATTTTGATATCCAGAATGCAACTCGCTGTGAGCGACCAACCACAGAAAAAGTGGATGATATTCTAGGAAAAGTCCAGAAATATGATTGGCACTAATGACATTACCAATGACCTAATGTCCATCATCAAATAGTATTAGGTCATTTGCATAAAGCTAGGTAGAAAAAAGAGCACGACACTTTAGTAGCATATGAGCTGACTCAAAGAATTATACACGATTAAATTTTATCTGAAAATCTTACTGAAACGTAACGAATTCGAGCCATTTTTAATACAGTTGATCACAAGTGATGAAAAGCAGATAACCTACAACATCAATATACGGGAAAGATTGAAGTCGAAGAGACCACAAGTTCTACAATCTCTGGCAAAGCTTACACATCACCACGGTAGATTAAGCTGTGCGTTTGGTGGAATTGAAAGAGTATCTTGCACCACGAACTGATGATGTCGGGCAGAACGACAGACTCGGACCTGAATTGTCGACACTTAATGCGAGTGTGCCTAGGAATTCAAATTAAACGGCTGGAACTTATCAACAGCAAGAGTGTGGTAAACCATGCTAACATCATTAGTGCGCTTACATACTTGACCTGTCAGAAACTGAGATAACTCGGTCCAGAATAGATGACCATACGAGCAGAGACAACCTGTAAACTGCGTACTGTAAGCATGCATTGGAAAGCTTGCATCCGGCTTGGTTGGAAACCCGGAAACAAACTGGATTCCAGTAAGAAAGTTACATGGGTGCAACCTTGCATTCAGTGTTCCATTCAAGCTTGACTCAACAGTTTTACGCTGGCAGCAAGCCAATAAGCCAATGAACTACCAGTGATGCTATGACGCTTTGCGAATCATCTAAAATATTGCATGCAAGTACAACAAAAGGCAAATTGTATGAAAGCACATGTTAATACAGCAAGCGTAGAAAGCCTAAAGCCACACACGCACCAAATGGCCGAAATCTTTCTTGCTACCGTATAGCACGGACATGGCACTGTTAGACTATTGTTTGTTTCGATGTCTGGAAAATACCTTGAGCAGTGTAACTTAAGATTTAAAAAGAAATCTGTTGAAACCGTGTGTCACAATTTTTGACCACAAACTACAGAAGGTCTCTAGCAACGGGATTATGGAGTGCCGAAGAAGTGACAAAAAGTCATTGACTAAACTGGTGCAAATATGGTTCATAATATTTCCTAATCACAACTAACATACTCTCAATTCTACCCTACAAAGGCTCGATATTTTTAGACTACCTGGCACTTGCAAACAACTTCCTTTGTCTGTATACTTACTAACATGTTTTGAGTTCGGTGTCTACAGCTGCTGCGTACACATTTTGCTCAGTAATGCATACGAACTGGATTACGTTAATTGCCCTTAGGTTTGGACAGTTTTCTTTAGCTCTTAAAATAGTTCCTTACGTGATTACTTATATATGCTTTGATTTGTATTAAATTGAATAAAAACCGACTATTTCAAACGACGTTTACGTATTGTTCTATATAGTTTTCAAGAAAAACACTTCATTGCCAGTTACAAAAACGAACAGTCGACCAAATGTCAATTTTCTTCATCGCGAAAGTGGTGCGACTAATTTTTAGTGTAGATTACCTAAAGTTTGTATTCTAATGCCTTATTTTATTAGCAGTCTTTAGCTATGGGCTATTACCTAACCTACTGGGTACATGATGCTATAAAAGTAGTCAGACATCCTTAGGGGGCGCAGAAGGACAGATGCGGGCGCTTTTTATTGTCAACACTTTTACTCATAAACATATTGGAGTAAGTAATGAGCTTGCAGCACATTGGGTAGATTATACGACCGTGACATTATATCATTTATTTTCGTACAGATTAAGAATATACGGTTAAGTTGATATAAGAGTGACTCACTCCTTCAAGAGAATTGTGTCATCATGCGTCATAAACAACTTTTCTTGGCGTACGCCAATACCCTACTAGGAACAGGTTATGATGAAAAGCAGTGGTGCATTTAGAAGGAAGTCACATCGGTTAAAATTAGTTCCATCGTTTCAATTCAATTTAACAAACTTGCTAATGTTTTGATTACGTGTACTATACAATGGTTAGTAAGTTGGGTAAATTTTATCTTAATTTGAAGTGATAAAAATATAATTTTTACTGTTGTAACTTTCCTCAAGGTTCGCCATTGATTACAAATCTTTCACTATTTAGCTCCTAATAGTTTCTACTCTTTTATTTTCTTGGAGCCTACCCACTAACTGCACACGGATCTATAGTACACTTGCAAACTTGTTATATATTAAAAAAGGCAAATGCAAAGGCTGAACCAACCTGTGCTACGTGACCTGCACAAGGTAGCATTACACCTACTCCGAATCAGAGCAAAGCGAGCTTGAACGACCTGCTCGCGCGTCCTTCTCGAACACGAACGTCAGTGATGATGGATATACGCATAAAGAAAAACAGATGTGAAATCTAAGGACTAACTTGTGGTACTCGTTCAAATAGGTAGCTTTGTATTATGACTCCATAGTATTTAACTACATTTATACGCTGTTTTTATCTCTACATATTACTTACATGTTCTCTATTTTATAACCCGACCGGGGTTCGATTGTCATGTTCGGGCAGTTAATTTTATATTTAAAGCGGACTTAGTGGTTAGAGGGAATAAGTACTGCACGCTGGAGGTGGGCGTAGTTAGAGTAAATATCATGCAAGCCTCCAAGTTAAATAACAAATCAAAATAAATGTGACAGGACACGCTGCCTCAACAGCATTTGTATACGTGTTGTTTCCGCGAGTTTTGCGTTTTGCTCACTTCGAGCGGTGTGACTGAGCGCTCCGCTCAGTAACCTTCTGAACTCTACCAATGTTGTCTAAACTTCACTGGCAACATTGACAACACAGGATCAGCAGCAGCAGTGTAGAAAGTAAGAACAGGTAGGAAGGTATAAAGAAAAGAATAAAATAAAAATGCAACTATCAAGAATTATTTGTAAGTGAATTAATAATGGAACAAGATACTTTTAAGGACTTGTTTCGTGTTAAACTGCAAGTCAAGGTAAGAAACTAAAAACTGGGCCGTATTCGTGAAGAAGAAAGACATTGCAAGAAAACATCGCACATTTCTATTGGGCATCGTCGTATTGAAAACACTTGCATTATATAGTTTGTTTGCATTCGTCATAGTAAAAAAGATATATACATTTAAGCAATTGAATTTAGCACGGATTCACGTACTAATGTCTACGAAAAGGATTAAAACAAGTGATATGTGTTTACGATATACGACACACTAAAGCATGCTTTGTACTCGTAAGCTTATAGAATTCTTTTGATATAATCGTTGAAACATATACGCATATAAAAAGTAAATTTAAAACATTGATACAGTATTTACCTAGAGCAATATAATAATATTTATTTCAAATACTTCACTCATAACCTAATCTATTTTATTGAATAAAGCATATCAGTGATACAAGGATTAAATATTATTAAGTTTCTTGCGCCAGTCAGTATTAGTAGAGGTCAATCACTTGTATACACTCTAGATCAGTAAATATAGAACGTCATGTATATAATGAGCGCACAATACGAACGCATTACTTTGTATTGAATTCTTTAAACCTTAAGCTCAAATTTGGAACATATACCCAGATCTTTTCAAGAATAGCAACTCCCAAAACTCTCTGCAACGCTGCCATTAAACAAGGTCCACCATTCTTGTAACCAAAGGGTACTCTGCAATGACGATACATCTGGCCTTCAAAAGAGAATGCTACAAGATCCCTACAATCTTCAGTTAACTCGATCTGGCAGTAGGAATGCACCAGGTCAAGGGACGTTGCACAGGTCATCCCATTAAATCTTGTAAAGAGGTCCTCGAGGCGTTCGACCTTCAAATTTGTCAAAGGTACGAATTTATTAAGATGGAACAAATCAAGACAGACTCTAACATCATCTGAGTTCTTCTTTCTGACTATTACTAGGGGATGGTGATGTTTTGACACTGCAGGCTCAATGATACCTTGACGCAATCATTTTTGGATCTCCTCCCTCGCCTTATCTCGATAACACAGTGGAACTGGGTAAGGTCGTTTCACAATTGAATCTTCAGTGGTAACCTGGATTGTATATTTAAACTTGTTATATTTTCCTGGGAAATGGGCGAAAACTTTTCTTCTCTTCATCAGCACATTGAAAAAAATTTCCTTGTGTTCCGGAGCAATAGGAGTTTTCTGCACCACTTCTCTCACTTCTTCTAGGGTAGCGTAGAGACTCTTCAGTCGCTTTTTCCCTGACTTCCACTCTCTTTGGACAACAAGCCGAACATTGAATCTCCTGAACAAGCGGGTCATACAAAGATTCCACAAGAGCTTGATCCTTTATTTGTGCCAGCGTAATTCGTCTCAGGTTGCAATCTTCTCTTTGTTTTGACCTAACTACATTATACGAATCTTCTTGTTGAATCAATACGCTGTTCCACTGATTTAAAACTTCTTTCAGATTTTCATAATCGCATCCATATACCTGTGAGCCGCATACTTCCTCTGGATGGCATTCACATTCACTCCATTCTTCTTCTATGACGGTTACAGAGAGATGGTAATCCACACTCAACTCATTAATCATATTATTACATGTATTTTCTTCCTCCTTCGCTTCAACCATGGGTACTACGACTTCTTGCTCCCCAGTTTGAATGGGTACCATGCCATTTCCAAAATTCATTCTGTCTTGAGACTTGCTCATGTAATCACGACTCAATAGATCTTGGTTGAGCCCGTCGACCACAAAAGCTCGAACATCCGTTTGTATTCTCTTAATTGTCACAGGAAGATATGCTTCGCCTTTCACCATTTTCTTCCTGGTTCCACTATAATCGACAAGAAATAAGTGGGGTGCTGGTTTCAATTTCGGATGTGATATAATCTTCGTAACCTTTCTCCATAACTCTAAACTACACAACGTCACCTCCGCACCGCTATCAACAAGTGCTTGCAAAACTTCATCCAACACACACATTCGTATGATACCAGACCATTATTTATTCGTTCAAAGTCAGTGTTCACGTTATTAATATTCTCACAATCTGTGTTATACTCCCACTCTTGTCCAGCTATACATTGAAATTTAACTCGAAAAACATTTACCTGACTCCTACACTCATACTCACGTACACATAAAGGACCTTATACATCACTATACACTTCCTCAGGTATATCCTCACTTACACTTTTCTCATGGGTTGAATATCCTCTTGGTAGGATATCGGGTCATCTCTTTCATATTCTTCGTGCCTGTACGATTTCCTACCTGGCCGTCTACTTCTCCTCCAAGAACGTGCACCACCACGTCGTCTGCCTCGTCGATAGTTTTCGCGTCCTCGTGCACCATCTCGTCCTTCGTACGGTGATTCTTCTCTTGTGTTCGCAGGCTCTGTCTTTTATCCTCCTGGCCCTTCGATATAGCTGCTACTTTAGCTTTACGAGTAACCACATCTTCACCGTCCTCCGATCTTCTAGCAGCATCTCTTCCTGTTTTCCCTCTTGCTTCCCATGTGTCGTGAATCAGTTCAAGTCGTCGGACTGTTTCAAGAATTTCCGCTAACTCCTGGCCTCGTGTCGAAACCAACTGTCTCTGATACTGAACTGGTAGTAAAGTTATGATAGTGTTGCAAATCTGGGCTTCACTGCTCTGTGAATCCAAGTCCCTAATCTGGCAAAATCTATTTGTAACAAAACGTTCAACACTCCTATCAACCTTAGGGTTGAATGGTACAGTCTTAAGGCGCGTTAGCCTAGCACATGTCACGTCTTCTGAATGATAATGTCTTAAAAACATTTGCTTGAAGTCGGCATACGTGAAGAATTTGTTGACATTGGAATAATACCATGACAGCACTGCGTCTCTTAGTATGAACGGTAATACCTTAAGCGCAAGACTAGGTCGCACACCCATTAGAGCACACTCTCGTTCAAACTGTACAATAAACGCTTGAGCTGACAAATCACCTCTCTCTGGTGGATAATGCGTGGACGATTTTATATCCGTTAATCGCAATTTCAATTCCTCTTCGCCTTCTTCATTTTCCATTTCCTCCCTATAGTCCTGAGCTGCTTCCGAATACGCTCCGCGACGGTTCGTTAGTCTTCTGGCGTTTTCATTCTCGTTGCCATTAAAGGAAAGCTGTCTTCTTTGTCGGTTTCTTCTTCTTTCCGTCTTCGGGGGCCATCCATCTTCTTCTGAATACCCGCTCTCATCAAACGAACTGTTCTTAATCTGTCTCCTCCGTCTTCTCCGATAAATTGGGTGCACCTCAGGTGCCTTGCTCCAAGAAGCCGCCGTACTATTGAGGGCACTCCTTCCACAGCAGGTACCACTGGAATCACTTCTATTGCTCCTTCCATCTAGGCTTGGAGATTGAGCAGGATTGTATGTCCGCTTCACTTCTGTTTCCTCTTTTACGCCTGAACTATGTCTTCGTTATTCCTCCTCGATCCTTTGTTGAAGTGAACTTTTTGCTACCTCCTGACAAGCCATCTTTTCTTGTACTTTCCACAGTTCCGAAGTGTTTTGCCACATGACAGCCTTCGACCGACTCACTTCCGCCCGACACTCTTGCAGTTGATTATTCATCACCGCGTTGGCTCTTATCATTCTTCCAGAAACCTATTCTATCACCTTTCTACATTCATCAGTCTTCTGCAGGACTTTTAACTCTTCTTTGGGTAAACGATCTTCTATCTGTGCCGTAGTCATCTGTAACACCTCATGCTTCACTTCTGCAATCTCATCCTGCATCCTGTCCTGACATTGTGCCATACGTGCTACACAGCTCTTCGATACCTGATCGATTCTTTTATTTACTTCTTCAAATTGCTGACTTCAAAAAGGTTTACATAATTTTAACAAAAGTATTTTGGTAACCTTCTGTTATAACTTAAACGGAATATTTTCGTACAATATTTTAGTCTTATTTCCAGAATATTTTATCGAATTTTGAATATAAAACTTTAAAACAGGGAAAAGAAAACATATTAAAAATGAATAAATTTTGTGTTTTTAGTGAACAACATTTGCTGATATATT
The DNA here is from genome assembly GCF_964235325.1 of Thermobia domestica. NCBI lineage: Eukaryota > Metazoa > Arthropoda > Insecta > Zygentoma > Lepismatidae > Thermobia > Thermobia domestica. The sequence goes on along the minus strand of NW_027656095.1, from coordinate 43,135 downwards.
ATAGAAATATTTTTGCATTGTTTTCAGAATATACTCTTTCGTTACTGGAGAAAATATATTCCTTGTTATACCTTAGAAATATCCCAAATATTTACCGGAAATATTTTTAAAAATGTTTGGAAAACATTTTATGAAGTACAATAAGTAAATTTTTAGAACGTTATAAGGAAAATAATCTAAGGAAATTTTTCACAAATTCTACTATTGTGTTGAATATAATGTAATATGTTTTCAATGTTGAGAGAGAATATGTTTTCAAAGTAATACTGAAAATGTTTTACATACATGATATATAAAAAAAATAGGAAATATATTCCATAGATTTTACAAATGTTGTACAACGTGTTACTTGCAATCTTTTCTATTGTTACGAGAAAACGTATGAAATATAATTTTAAAAATGTTTCGAATATTTTAAAAATAAATTCGTTCGTAATATGAGAAATATTTTCCAGAAATATTTTTAAAACACCTATTAATTTTGTATGGAAACGTTTTTGTTACCTTCTCCTCTAACTTAACCCTAGGAAGTCCAAGAATGTTTTTTGTCTCAAGTAGTTCCAAGGGGAGGCTCCTCGAACCCACAGTATAACATACTATAATTCACATAATGCCATCTAACAACAAATGAATATAGAATAAGCATTCAGAACTTACTCGTGGCTGATATGTTGTTTCCCAACATAAGAACACAATCCTTGTTAAATACAAACGAAAGAATCTAAGTTCAGGAAATATACTTGTAGAAAATATGTCACATGGAAGTCCAAGGAGGGGGTTCGATGAGCCCACTACTTAGAAATAATTTTTAATTTACAAGTTACTAAATAATAACGCACATTAATGATGTGGATTTATCAAAGAAGTAATAATAGACAACAAATAAAATTCTCAATATTTTAATCAAGACTTACGACGGAGTTTTTCAGGAAATATACTTGTAGAAATTATGTCACTTGGAAGTCCAAGGAGGGGGTTTGATGAGCCCACTACTTAGAAATAATTTGTAACTTACAAATTACTAAATAAAAATGCACATTAATGATGTGGATTTATCAAAGAAGTAATAATACACAATAAATAAAATTCTCAATATTTTCACCAAGACAACGACGGTTTTTTTTTCAAGAAATACAAACGAGTGGGTTCGAGAAGCCCCCTCCCTTGGACTTCCTAGGGTTAAATAAAATATTTTCATATAGTATTTTAGAATTATTTTCAGTATGTTTTATCTAATGTTTAATTAAAAAAGTTAAAACAGATATTTAAAATGAATAGAAACTGTTTACTATCATGTTTATGAAATATAGTTTGTGCTTTTAGCTGATAGTATTTTATTATATATCAAAGAAATACTTTTACATTATTCACATAATATATGATTCAGTTACAATAAAAGTACATATTCCTTGTTATACCTAAAATTAATCTTACCGGAAATGTTTCTGAAACATTTTTCTAATTTAAATATGTTGGAGATTATACGTGCATACGTATATGTATATATATACGTATATATATATATACGTAGAGAGAGAGAGAGAGAGAGAGAGAGAGAGAGAGGAAAGTTACCAATATCAGCCCCCTATCCCTAATCCGGCGCCCCAGTTTCTAGCATCTCTGTGAAGCGTAAACAGCCAAGTGTTGTGCTGGGCACATTACTTACTCCGATTAAGAAAAGGCGCTGATATTAGAAAGTAATCCTACACAGTTTGGGGGCTGAGAATCAGTAGGCATTGTGATTTGAGTGACTTGCAAGTTTTGGTAGTGTCAGAGAAATCTGAAGTTTCACGATAAATGAGTATGAGTAGGCAAAATTTTCATTATAGTAGCTAATTAAGGAACTGCAAAGTAAGTAAATACGTGTTTAGTAATGCATTATAAGCTTTAATTGCGAAACTATTACGTTTGTTTCCGCCATGTGCTGAAACCCTAACCCGGCACCCCTTTTGGAGTCCTAAAGCGGCACCCTCTTTAATGGCATAGGCTATGTGTCATTAGTAGACCCTATAGCTTCTAATCTTTATAGGCATGGGCGTGCCAGCCGGGGGGATGAGGGGGACGCGTCCCCCCCAGAAATTTTCTAGGAGGGGATTGTCCCCCCCCAGAAAATTGTATAGCAGGAATTTTTCCCCAAATATCTCGGGAAAAATGATGAAATACTGGAATGGAAACGTCGATTGTCAATGAATAATTCCTGGATATGAAAGGAATTACAGTTTTATTGAAGAAATTTCTGTAACAATTACCAGGGAATATAAATGAAGTATAGAATGTAGCGACACTGTATTAGCTACGTCGAAAACTACCACAAACCATGCACACATTCATTTGCAGGAAAAATAAAATTTTGAAATTACTATATATTAAAATTCTACGTTTATATGTTTGTGGCCAAGAAACGTTTATATGTTTGTGGCAAATTATTTTAACGATGATATTTCGGAAACTACAAGCTCTACAAGCAAATTTTGTGAAGATTGTTCAGTTATAATTGAATATTTTTTTTTAATGGACGTTATTTCTTTATTACATTTTTTTAGGAGTACGCGGAAGTATTGGAAATTGAAAAAGTAAAGCATCATATCTAACGAGTTATACACCCAACACCGCACATTTGTATACGAGGTTAGTATATATCTCCGGCATTTGTTTTATGGTCAAATGATGAAAAATGAAGCATAACTATTTCTCCAGTGTAAGATGAATCTTGGACTGACATTATAATTAATTGTGTGTGTGAGCTAGTATCTTTATGAAAATAGTAGATTCTAATTGAAAGTACGCAATTCTTAGTGTGCCTTTTTATTTTGTACAGCTACAGATTTGTGAAAGATTTACAACTTGGTTCCAAGGCAAAGATATTTCGAATTTGACTTAGTACTTATTAAAAGTTTCATGCTCAGTTTCAAATATTTCTGCCTTGAGATTTTATCTTTAGTCTCCCAAGAAAGCGGTAGCGGCAAGAAAAAAATGTTGCTTTCTAAGTATCTAAAAAGATTCCTTTCCCACTACACTTATAGCATTACAATGAGAAAAGAGAAAATGTGGAATTATCTTTTTTTTTTTTTTATTTAATATACCGACTCTTGCTGTATCGGATTCGTGTAAAAATACCACCATTATTGTGCCAACCTCGACAATCGATGGAAGACTTACAACACTGTTTAGCTTCGGAAATATAACTCAAAACCTGCCTAAAAAGATCTTTTTCTTCGTGTGCGGGTAACGTAGGTGTCTTTGTATGTTCTTTCTAATGTATTGTTCAACTTCGTCAACTGGGCTGTGCGCAAGTGCGCCACTGTTTTTGAAAGGACATGTTTTGCAGCGTGTTTTCTCCAACAGTAACGTTATTTAGACAGCTGTGTTTATGTGTGTTACTGTGAATATAACGTTGATATGAAGTTTCTCATCTCTTGTTTCTGTTTAGTGTTGTTTTATTGTTTAAAGTGGATCGATTTGTCATAATAAAAAGAAAAGAAGACAGCACGTGGGCCAAAGCAGTGCCATTGTTAAAGAAAAGAAGAGAAAAATTAATTCAAATTGTAGATCAGCTGATGGATAACAACCTGAAACTGACAATGGAAATTCAAATCTTGTATTGGTCACCATCACCATTAGTGTCTATAGGAAAAAACTTCTCAATCTCCACGTCTTGCAAGTGGTTCAGATTCTCCCCACCCTTCGAAACCTTTAAAGCCCAATTAGATTTTGGCGTTACCTACAAATTTTCCACAACAGTCCCTGAAAGATCGAACATTGAAATTTGTACCAACTTGGTTCCTTCCGTGGCTGCACGTCTATCCAAAATTAACGTCATTTTCTGTTTTTACTGTATGGATATCTTGAAAAACAGTTTTAAAAAAGTTTTTACTAAAACCATGGCAGACGATTTCTCTACTGTAGGATTTTGCAACTGGAAGAAGGCTAAAGGAAAATTAAGTATACACGAAACTTTAGAATGCCATAAACTGGCTGTACTCCGCTACACGCAGAGAAAAAATTCCAATAGAAAACCAATTAAACAGACAAATTTTAGATGAACAACTGAAAGCCAGAAAATTCCTGGAAAAAATATAATCTCAAGTATACGTTATCATGCAAGACAAGGACTCGCATTTAGAGATCATGACTCCCGGTTCAGGAATTTATTTCAGTTGATGAGCCTTTGCGATGAAGATTTTCCACAATTGAAGAGCCGGATAAAGGGAAACATGAAGATATGTAATTTCATGGATGTTAAAATCCAGAACGAAATCTCGAAACCATAAGCCAAGAAATTGCTTTTCATATATGTAACAAAATCAAATCTCAAAACCCTCCTCTGTTCTCTATCGTGTCTGATGGTTCCCGTGATGTGAATGGCGAAGAACAATTAAGTATTTGTGCCAGGTAAGTTGATGAAAATATCTGTTCTCATGAAAGTTTTCTTGTGTTCTACAGTATATCAAAAAACTACTGGTGAGTTTATAGCTTCAGTTATTCTGGATGACTGTTATATGCAAACAGCATCTATTATATGCAAACAGCAACTTATTGCTTTGTACGTACATTGTGGAGCTCACAGTACTATTCTTGTGATTAAGGATGTCTGTAGTGCATGAGAAGTAGTGAGAAACTCTTTGCAGTTCGTGCACGAACTATGAGTACTGTTTTCGCAGTAACTTTCAGTGTGGTCACGATTTTCTGCTCTAATCGAGGCTCATGCTTGTGCTCTCGTCTTAAACATTGTAAACATTAAATCCTTGTGTCCCACTAGATGAATTTGTAGACTTAGTCTAATAAGAGAGTTGTTTAACACTATGAAGAAATTCTCTCTACGTTGCAAAAGATGAAGACGACGGAATTGTCAACACATCTTCAGGATCAGCAGCTGGGGTTTTGCGGTTTTTTGAAGAAGGATCTACGTTTCTTGGGCTCATATGGCTACAGATATTATCAGAGGTTGGAGCTTTTTAACAGGACACTTAAAGACCCAACTTCAGTGTCAAAATGGGAAACAATACAAATCATAAATAATATGCTTAGTCACTGATCATAAGTTCATTGTACTGTCATGAAACCTACAAATTAATATCATCGCCCTGGAAATCCCATTAATTATAATAAATATTGTCAACAGTACCATCAATACAAGGATGTTATAAAATAGAGGATCTGCCCATACAACAAAATCGTGAAATCAAACGTCACAGCTTCGCCACCCCTACTCTGCTCATTCCGCGCCACTAAGATTGCAATGCTTCGAGCCAACAATCATGGCGGAAACGAGAGTAGCCAATCAGAGGTGCCGGCTCAGACGATGCTCGGTTGTTTTTTGACTTCATTGAGTTCATATCTTGAAGATACGTATGGGCTGATCCTCTATTTTATAACATCCTTGCATCAATAGGATTGTTTGTGTCGCTGGAATAGAACCTGTTATCACCATTGATAGGATTTATATATAATGCATTGCAGAACTTTAATTCATGTTATGTGACGTTTTGAAAATTAAGGGGGGGGGGGGTGCAATGACATCAGCCTTTCTTTAAATTTGGCCCACAATGTTGAGTGAAGGGTGCTGTCCCCCCAGAAAATTTTTGGTGAGCACGCCTATGTTATAGGCTATAGTCCTATATAAAATGAAATAGAGTTGCTCGATTTCTGAGAAAGTTTTTCATTGTTGCAGCGCCGAAAAGAAGCCGCCTTAATTAGGGAAACGGAAAGAAAACCACACACTATAATCACAATTGGTCAAAAGAAAATATGACTGAGGCCATAATTGCTGTGAGATCGAAGGAAATGTGATGAAAGAACGCTCAGTATCTCAGAATTCAGCTCTCTTTTCAACACTTGAAATTCTCATTGAATACACTGTTTCACCAGAAAATGGTGTTTCGTGTATGTTCTGTTCAGACAATGATGAAGTGAGTTATGCGTCTTATGTGTTCAGACTAGGCACATGCTGAATGTATTGGAGCTGACAAAGACGATTACATATGTGACGTTTGCCGATGATTGCGATTGGTGCTTTTTGTTTATTTGTTTATTGAACAGTTTTCATAATTATATTGAACGTTTACGCAAGAAGCGCATACATACAATGAAATAAAAAATGTTTATATTTCTTCAAAATTTTTATGTTTCATCAGTCAAATTATTTATATTTTCTGAAATAAAGTCATGGTACGCCATTATCTGGTCATATTTAATTTTCTTCAGTTTATTTGGTAATTTATAGGTAGCTCACTGCTAGTAATATACGAGCATGCTGATTTAGGCTACCTTTTTCAGACTCATGAATTTGATTGGTTTCAGAAAAACCTTTATAGCTTCAACCACGTTAGGCTTATCAACTTTGTACTGCCAACTGAACATAAGAAACTGCAACTTTTTATATTGAATACTTAAAAATGACAAATTTTAATTCTATAAATTATAGGACTGAAAAACAAGCTGGGGTGCCGGATTTGGCTACTTTCCTCTATATATATTAGTGCACTGCACGGTTCGGGCTCAGGCGGTCCAGGTCCACGAGACAAGACGAGATTTCTGGCTGTGTCGTCCCGTCTAAAAAAGATGTGCCCGTCTCGTCTCGTATCGAATGGTCTTGTCTCGTCTCGTGACAACACCAGAAAGGCTGAGGCCCACAAAAAGAGCTGTTATACCAAGTGGTTAAAATTACAACTTTTAACCAAGTTTTGTTTGGTAGCACAATACACAACATGACTGCAATCTTCCAGCAACGACTGCTTAGATTCGACTGAACAAGTAATTACTTCGATAGGAACATTTGTCAATACCGTCAGTACAGTCGAAAGGCAAGATTTCCCCATTTATTCTGATATTCTTTTTTCAGAACCCCTGGCGCCACTTCAACAAATAAGGAGGCCTATGTAACTTTCCCATTTAAAAAATGGTGTAGCTTCGAATAACATCATAAAACAATAAAAAAGATAAATTTTGTTGTCAAATCAGCATCTTTTCAAAACTCAGTATCGAGAAAGGCTGACACGTTTGTCTTGGTTCGGAACGTGAAAGACCATGAAACAATAGTTAATTACTGATAAAATTGCCACTTCTACTTGTACTTCTATAACAGGATTTTTATACGTAGATATCTCCACCAGCCCCCGGAATAAAATCTTCTGAAACACTGATCTCAATAAACGCTTTACATTTGTATTTGAATCTGGAGCACTATCACAAAATAATTAAACTTGAATCGATTGAAAAATGGAAGTGAAAGCTGTTTGTAAGAATCATTTTTTAAAAATTCTTTAGGTATTCCCTGTTCTTTGTAGGATTTGAAACATTGAATCATTTCTATCATGACGCAACATTGAAATGCGCTTGATGCTATTCATTCCAATGATCCAAATAAGAAGATATCCTATAGAGAAGCATCGAAGGTGTTTAATGTAAGCCGTTCTACTCTTATCCGACATTTTCATAAATTTAAAAACAGTAAAGAGAAAAAATTCAAATATAAAGTGAATTATGCAGTGAAGAAAGTTTTCACAGAAGCCGAAGAAGAAAGTCTTTTAAATTATATTCAAACTATTGCGAAAATGCAATACGGGCTAGCTAAGAAACGTGTTAGAGTACTTGCATATAAATTTGCTAAAGCGAATGAGAAGAAGTATCCAGCAACATGGGAAGAAAATCAAATAGCAGGAGAAGAATGGATACGTGCGTTTCTTAAAAGACATTCCATAAAACTTTCGATAAGGAAACCCGAAGCAACTAGCCTAAGTCGGGCTACCAGCTTTAATCGCCATAATATTCAATGCTTTTTTACCAACATCAAAGACGTTCACAATAGATTTGGTCCCATTCCTCCCGAGAAGATCTGGAACTTGAATGGAACTGGGCTCAGCATTGTCCAGGGACAGTCCAAAATAGTTGCCCCTAAAGGTATCAAGCAGGTCGGTTGTGCAACATCAGGAGAAAGAGGTAACCTGGTCACTATGATCATGGCCGTCAACGCAGTTTGAAATTCAATTCCACCAATGTTAATTTTCCCCCGGGTACACTTCAAGGGCAGAATGTTATTTGGCAGTCCCCCAGGAAGTATTGGAGCCAACAGTGTATCAGGATGGTCCAATGAAGAACCTTGTTGAAGTTTTTTGATCATTTTCTTACCTTAGTCAACTGTTCAAAGGAAAACAGGATTTTGTTAGTTTTACACAACCATGAAACTCATCTTTCTCCAGAATGTCTAGATAAGGCTTCAGCTGCTGGTGTAGTGATGGTAACATTCGCACCACACACTTCTCATAAGTTACAACCTTTAGATATTTCTGTTTATGGATCACTGAAGACATTTTATAATCAGGCTGTTGAGGAGTGGATGTATAACAATAAGAGGAAAACATTTGATATATATACAGTTGCAGAAGCACTGGGAGTAGCATTTCCTAGGGCATTTACACAAATCAACATATTATCCGGTTTTCGTAAGTCAGGGATATATCCACTAGACACGGGTGTTTTCAGTGACGACGATTTCATGTGTTCATACGTCACAGATCAAGTTACAGAAACGCAGCCATCAGAAGAGGTTACAGTTGGTCTGGAGAATGAGAATGAGAAAATTCTGCACAAAGCTTTCAGTTCGAAACATTTGAATGAATCAACTGCTGGGGCATCAAATGCACAAGACTACAATATGAATCGGGCACACCTGTGGCCAACAAGAGAAAAGAACTTAGGAAAACTGTCACTCCAGAAGAAATCCAGCCGTTTCAAAGGCTCCAGAAAGAAGAGCTAATGTTACAAGGAAGACAAGAAAAACTATGATAGCGACCGACACGCCCGAGAGTCATGCTATAAAGGAACAAAAAGAGAAGAAACGTGTGAACAAAAGAGCAAAATATGAAAAAAATCAAAACTATCAAAGTGGCCAGAAATTTAGGGGATGTTTTCAAAACGAAGTCTGACAAACTTAGCAAGAAGGGCTCTGGTCATAAGACACACCATAGCGCGGAAGGAATTATGAAGAGAAGACAAGCAATAGAGACACAATCATCATCATCAAAAACAACATCATCTGAGAGTGAAGATGAATCTACATTTTCTCTTGTGCCTACAGATGATGAAGATAGTGCAGAGGAAGAATGCCTATATTGTTGCAGTTCGAAAGAGGATGATTGTAGTGGAGAAAAGTGGTGTAGGTGCATTAAGTGTGGAAGGTGGACTCACTATTTATGTGCTGGGTTAGCAGGTCATGAGTGGAAAACTTATGTTTGTGACTTTTGTACATCAAACTAAGGTAAACTTTGTTTTGTTTAATGTTCAAAGAAAAAACTTCGTTTGAAAAATATAATAAATAAATGTGTTAAATATAAGTTTGTTAAATACAGGTTATGAGTGGAAAACTTATATTTGTGACTTGATTTGTGTCTACGTCGTTTCTCAACAGCAAGGTTATAAAGAATGTTTGTGACTTTTGTACATCAAACTAAGGTAAATTATGTTCTAAGAAAACTTTGAAATATATAATAAATAACTTATTGTGTTAAATGCATTATTTTCTCTTTATTTACCCTTCTTTTTAGTATGGCCCAAGGTACAGGACGGCTGTCCCAAGGTATATGAGCATATTGTACCATGATCCATTATGCAGAGTAATTTATATTTTGCTATGAAAATTTTGTAAGTTGTGATTTGAGATTACTTCTAAGGTAAATAGATTCAAAAAAGATTGGAGATTTAATTGACCTCGAAACACTTGGATATATGATGTTAGGAACGACGTCATTTCAATTATTTTGAAAAGTGGCTCAAGGTACAACGATCTCCCCTATTGGCATAGCAACTGATGTGTAGAAGGTGACACAGGCGGAATTTGTTCTTATGGAGTCCTTGGCGAGTTGGAGCCGTGGGGCTCTATTATTTGGATTGGAAACATTGGTTCAAAAATATTTTACATTTAGCATACATATATATATATACACACACACACACACACACATATATATATATATATATATATATATATATATATATATATATATATATATATATATGTGTGTGTGTGTGTGTGTGTGTATATATATATATATATATATATATATATATATATATATATATATATATATATAACACACGCACATGTGTGTTACATATACTTTAATTAATATGTGGACCTGCGGACAAGGTATAGTTCGCCCGCCCAAAAAACCGCCTCTGGGGGGGTGGGTTCGAAGCGCGCTCCTCAAACATAGAATTATGCTAATCGTAATTTTCTGAGATAGACTACCCCCGAGGAATAAATAAATAAAAATAGTTTCGTAATGTTTATCTTCCGTATACGAGTAATTGAAAAATTTTAGTGTCTCAACAATGAGAGCTGTATACAGGTGATTCTGCGTTCCTGGGGGAACTTCCCTAGTTCCGGCCCAAAATTTCGGTTCTCTTCCCCACGGTAGTTTTAAGAATGTTTATCTATTATCTACTCCCTTGGAGTAACTGTTGTTCTGTATTTTCATGGGCTTGCAACCGTCAGAATGAATATCCTGGCTGCTTTCCCAGCTACCCATTCAGCATGCAATAGATACATGCAATAACAATCAAATCCCGCACAAACTACTCTACCCATCAAATATTTTAACATGGAAAGTTCTTTTACGCAACGTATTTCGTTTGTTTAAAATGGAATAGACCTAAATACAACTTTTTTAAAATGTTCTTCTGAAAATTCGATAGCGAGATCGCTCACATCAAAAAATGAGATAATTAGTGCTCTGACAATCTTGTAGAAATACAACATGCCATATATACACATTACTGTGATTACATTGCTATTTATTCAATGATTATTTTGCTTAGAGCTTTCTTACTCTCCAGGGCACTCTTCAAGGGTATATAATTACTCTTCACTTATGTCGCGAAAAAATATTCAGCTTGCAAATTTATTTCGAGAACTTCTCATTCCCTAATACATGTTTATTCTCTGAATTTGTACGTACAGCCGACAAACTTACATAGAATCTCAACAGAGTTCAAATGTGAGGTGTCTGCTGGGAAGCACAGGTCAGTTGTATGGGAGGGGCTTTTAGAGTGCAATTCTAGGAACACTATGGGCTTTTAGAGTGTAATTCTAGGAACGCTGTAGGGGGCCATCCCGCTCCACCTGAGACAAAAAAAAATCTGGAGGCACACAACTAGTTCACACTGGTTATAAAACAGGCGCAACAAAGTTCTGATTTTTTTTTTTTTTTTTTTACTATTCCATTTCCCGAACAATAACATTTACCGATGACCTGTTAGCCCCTCCACCACAGCCACTATGAAAACAAATTCAATCGGAATTTGTTCAGCTCGTTTGATCACGAATAATTATCGTTTGATCCCAACGCATACTGATGTATTACACACAATTTGGCTAGGGCTTGTTAGCCCTTGATAATCGACATGTATCATTCCATAGATATTTCAATCGTAAATAGGTAAGCAAAGTTTGCTTAGTTTCTGGTAGCAAGTATGGAAAATAGTTTACTGTTTATTTAAAAATGGAGGCCTCCAACAATGAAACTAACAACAATATGAGAAATCGACATGTACCATTCTCTAGATATCTGAATCGTAAATATGTCAAGTTTGGTCAGCTTCTGGTAAAAAGTATGGAAAATAAAGTGAATCGTTTATTTAACAATGGCAGTCTCCAACAACGTAACTAAAACAATATGTGAAATCGACATGAACCATAGATAGATATTTCAATCTTACATAGGTACGCAAAGTTTGGTCAGTTTCTGGTAGAAAGAATGACAGATAAAGTTTATTGTTTATTTAACGATGGTGGCCTCTAACAATGCAACTAACAACAACAAGTGTAATCGACAAGTACCATTTCATAGATATCTAAATCGTAAAAGAGTGTGCTAAGTTTGGTTAATCTGTGGTAAAAAGTGTGGCAGATAAAGTTGATTGTTTATTTAACAATGGAGAAATCCAACAATTATTTATTGAACAATGGTGGCCTTAAACGATAAAACTAACAATAATATATGAAATCGACAAGTAGCATTCCCTAGATATCTCAGTGGTAATCCGATTGGTGTGCCAAGGTTGGTCAGTTTCTGGTACAAAATATAGCAAATTAAGTTAATTCTTTATTTAACAATGGTGGCCTCCAACAATGAAACTAAGAACAATATGTGAAATCAACACGTACTATTTCCTACATATTTCAATCTTAAATGGGTGTGCAAAATTTGGTTAGTCTGTGGTTGAAAGTATGGCAGATAAAGTTGATCGTTATTTCACAATGTAGAAATCCAAGGATTGTGTATTTAACAATGGTGGTCTTCAACAATGAAACTAAAAACAATATGAGAAATCGACACATATCTTTCCCTAGATATTTCAATCTTAAATGTGTGTGCAAGGTTTGGCCAATTTCTGGTAGAAAGTATGGCACATATAGTTGATTGTTCATTTAACAAACCTGGCCTCTAACAATGAAAGTAACAACAATAAGTGAAATCAACACGTACAATTCCATACATATCTCAATCGTAAATGAGTGTGCCAAGTTTGGTTAGTTTGTGGTTGAAAGTATGGCAGATAAAGTTGATTGTTTATTTAACCATGGAGAAATCCAGCGATTTTTTATTTAATATTGATGGTCTCGAACAATGAAACTAAAAACAATATGTAAAATCGACTAGTACCATTAAGTAGATATCTCTGTGCAAATCCGATAGGTGTGCCAAATTTGGTCAGTTTGTTTTAGAAAGTATGGCAGATAAAGTTGATTGTTTATTTAAGAATAGTGGCCTTCAACAATGAAACTAACAACAAAATGTAGAATCCACACGTACCATTCCCTAGATACTGCAATCTTAAATGGGTGTGCAAAGTTTCTTCATTTTCTCGTAGAAAGTACGAAAGATAAAGTTCATTGTTTACTTAACAACGGTGGCCTCTAACAATGAAACTAACAACATGTGAAATCGGCACGAACCATTCCATTGATATCTCAATCGTAAATGAGTGTGCCACGTTTGGTTAGTTTGTGGTAGAAAATATCCCAAGCGGCACACCGACGTCGAAAAGACGTGTTTTTTTGGTGTAAAACACCGTAAAATACACCGAACATGACGTGATTTACACGTCTTTTCCCACGTGGAAATGTCCGGGAATATGACGTGATTTTTATGACGTCTTTTACACGTCATAGAATATGACGTGATTTCTATGACGTATTTTACACGTCATAGAAATGACGTGTAAATCACGTCTTTTTTACGTGATTTTCAAGTGTAAATCACGTCTTTTTCATACCCTTCATGTGAGTTGGAGGGGGGGGGGGCGTTCTCGAAATGAGGCGGCGAGAAGCAAAGGGGTGTATGTGACATTTGCAATAAAGTATGGATGTCTCAAAAATGGATTCTGCACAGCTAAATATACAAACTGGATGGTGAAGCTCGTCGCAGTCCAATAGAAAGTCTACCCATGAATGCTCTACGCCGAACTTCATTATACAGTTTGTATATTTTGCTGTGCAGAATTCATTTTAGATACATACATACTCTACTGAAAATGTCACTTACACCCCTTTGCTTCTCGCTGCCTCAAATGTCATAGAAGTCTGACAAGATTGTTCAGTTCCAAATGTCAAAACCATTAGAAATTGATGTGCATCCGCAGTTTTGACATTAGGAATTTCAATCCCATGTACTACCTCGATTATTCGCCACACTTTTCAGGCTATTTATCAGCCCCTATTCAACCGATTTGCACCAAAGTTAGGGTTAGGCTACTAGGGCTACCTAGTTTTGGCCCCGTAAATTTTGAAATAGATCGGTTGAATAGTGGTTGAAACAAATAACCCTGAAACTGTGTCGGATAATCGAGATTCTACTATACATAGATTGAGATTCCTAATGTCAACACTGGATACACATCAATTTATGATTATTTGGACATATGGAACTGAATAATAATAATAATAATAATAATAATAATAATAATAATAATAATAATAATAATATCTACTCTAAAACACAGCTTACAACACATTTTTTAAAGAAATGATAAAAAAGAAAATATCATACTTTTTCTTTCTTCTTAACTGCGTTTTTTTTTTTTTTTTTTTTTGACAGTTCTGAACTGATCTCTGGCCGCAACACTTTCCTTGGGTTAAATAAAAAGTCTACGAATAACAACTGGACAACGTTTATTATAAGTAAAAACAATAATGAAAATAAATTTAGCCTCGTGGCTGCTGCTTGATTTTTCACCATTGTGTTGTAATTTGCATAATAATTTACAAGCTCCTATACCAGATAAGCAAGACCACTGGGTTATTGTAATAAATAACAGATCAGGATAGACCCTAAGAACCCTAGATCTTGCCACAGCGAAATGCATCACCACACTCTTTCGGAAGCACACATTGGGGAACGTCAAAGTATTGTGGTCTATTTGATTGGTCTGTACCAAGATTTTGGAAATTTCGCTTCTCCGAAGGTTCGTATTATCTATGGATTGGGGATTTCCATATCCAATTGACCACCTCTAGTGTTGTTGATTTCTATTTTTTTAGTATTTGGATACTAGCCTATTGAAGAGTATATATTCGCCTCTTAATGTGTGGTATATTTACCTACACATTAAGAAACGAATATACAATAGCTGTCGAGGAATAATTATATACCTAATGCAACAGGAAAGAAACGGCAGCGCTTGCTCCACGAAAGGATAAATTTAAAGCCATACATTAAAAAGAAAACCGAGACGCATTCGATCGACTTGAAAAACATAAAAAAAAATCCTCGAATGCAAGACTCACCCTTGGCGAAAAAAAAAGCCCTACATAACTTAAGAATGAGAAAAGACGAATAAACATGGTAAAAACAAAGCATGAAATGGAAAAATAAAGGAACATTGTACTTACAGTCCTAAGAAAATGAAATGAAATGAAATCTTTGAGTTTTACGTCCCACGATTATACCGGTTAGGCTAAAGGAAACAGTGATAATGAGAAATGAATGAAATGGTGGAATGAAGAAAGTGGGAGGAAACGGGAGAACCCCGAGAAAACCCACGCACACGGTGTTTGTCCACTACAAAGTTCACTTGGCGGGGGCTGGGATCGAACCCGGAAACCCAAGCACCAGAGGTGAACGCTCTACCACTGAGCCACCGCTGCCCTTAGTACTAAGAAGAATCCACTCATTTCGTCACTGGAATTTATTCATGTGCATTTACTAGTACCTTCTTCTTAATGAAATTACGGTACAACACGTGCTTCCTTAAATTTTATAGCTATCCATTATTACGCTAGTATGCGCACACATACACACAAACACAACCACCCACATCCAATACACACAAGAACAATGGGTTTTATTGACAGTGCAAAATTTAGGACTAAACTTTTATAACTCCAATTTAAGACACCTTCATTTTGGAGGTGAAAAATCGAAAAAGAAAGTACATCTTAAAATTAATTAATCTCTGAGGGATGAAAGCGAAAACACATAACCATTAATTTGAATTCTACATTTATTAGTTATATGTACAATGTGCACGTTTTGTCGTATAAAGTAATATTCATACTGTTTGTAATGCAACAAGAAACACTAATTGTCTATATTATTTGTAATACAAACAAGAAATATGTAGATAATGCATATCTGTTGGTTATAATCTAAAACTTACAGAGATCTTTTAATAATATAAAATAAAAAGAATTAAATTTTCCTATAAATTTCGTATGAAGGAAAACACCTTTCATAGTTATTGAAAGTACAGAAATGCAGCATCATATCAAACAAGCCTCACGTGCTTAAGTAGGTTACAAATGGGGACTGCGGTAAGTATCCCACTTCTTTATCTATTATACCAGTAGCAGTTTCTTCCATCTTTTAGTTTTCGAAAGAGATGCCTTTACATTGATTTCCAAACAAAGCGAGGAGGAACAGGTCAACATGTTTCAAGCATGCCGAATCCTTTTCATCCTCAAACAACAAGGCAGATGGAAGTGAATATCTTTCTACTAACGTTTTGAAGATTTGTGGCATTTGTTCAATTGAAGATCATTATTTTTACTCACGAATGATAAGTGTCTTTAAGGCTAGTTTGCACAACGTGAACTTTGCTCTTTTTTCCGCGGGAGTTAAATTTCATCGCCAGCTCTTTGGAAACCAAGCATCAGAGAAAGGTCCCTTTTCCTCCCAACGATGACAAATAGGAACACTGAAACAGAAAAAAAATCATGAACAATCATAGTGCAATTTTTCAGGTGCGGAGAAAATTTAAAAAAAAATAATTACAATACGTCATGTGCAACTACAATCAATACGCAATAAAACGATTAGTTACTGCACTCGCTTGCATGAAGTCACTTATTCTCAAAAATCCACTTTTAACGGCCTTCCATACAGCGAAATTAAACTACCATTAATTTTAGTTATTCTGTAATAGCTTAACTTTTGATTTTATTGCAGCTGTTAACTCTGATTGTTCAGGAGGATCAAATAAGTTGGAGAATATAAAACTTTATATATACAGATACATGACAAATAATTTTGAAACACTCATAGAAGCCTACATTACGTATGTTCTCATAATATAAAATGCCACTCTAAGACCAACTTTAGGATGTGAGCTAAAAGTGACGATCAAGTATATTGATACGATATTGATACGATGCAAAAAAAAAAAAAAAAACTTTGAGTTTTACGCCTTACAGTTATGTCGGCTAGGCTAAAGGAGACGGTAATGATGAAGACTGAATGAAATGGTGGAATGAAGAAAGTGGGAGAACCTCGAGTAAACCCACGCACACTGTGTTTGTCCACCACAAAGTTCACTTTGCGGGGACTGGGATCATAACTGATGCAGACTGATGTAGTAAGAATAGTTTTTATGGTATGAAACAAAGAACTTTGTAATAATAAAATAATATAGCTACTCATTTATCAAACACAACTAGACAACGATAGAAATTACATGTATTATCTTTCACTACTGCTATGTAACCCCCAAAATGAAGTAAAAATTCCGCATTTACATATCGTGACAGAACTGCGCTATCGGATGCAGCAATCTGACAAGCTGTACACAGTTGGAACTAACCAGAAAATGTATCCTTCTACTGTGATAAGAAATTTTATCCTGATTGGATACGATTTGGTAAGTTAAATTTATGATGCAAGAGGAAACATATATTAGCATTTCAAAATATGACAAAAAATAAAGTGAAAATTACAAACAAAATGGTGTATAACTTATGTATTCCGAAAAATAAAAAATTGTGAGCAAACGCCCCCTCACTTGTTACTGGAGTATTTTTAAAAAATAAGACTTCTAGAACCAGAATTCTGTCACAAGCAGTAGGGTGAAAATCGTCACATTATTTGTTCTGAACAGGGTTAGAAGTTGCGGCAGTTATTATTATTATTATTATTATTATTATTATTATTATTATTATTATTAATAATAATAATAATAATAATAATAATAATAATAATAATAAAAATAAAACTTCTCTTTGGTGAAAATTATATTTTACCCCTCTGTTGAGAAAAATATTTTCGGGAGGAGTACTTTTACCTATTCAAAAAAAAAAAAAAAAAAAAACGTGAACACTATAACATGTGATACATTCCATATTAAAGCTTTGCTTTTATATAAATAAGTCTAATAAAATAATTGCTGAAGGAATAAAAATTAATAAACAAGGAAATCTTTAAAAATCTAAAATAATAAATAAATAAATAAATAGAGTGTATCTGAAGAAGACAAGGGTAGTTGCTGAAACAGTTACATTTAAATAAAATTGGCGCAGCTGTGGCTCGGTGATAGAGCGTTCACCTCTGGTGCCTGGGGCCCCTGGTTCGATCCCAGCTCACTTCAAGCGGCTTTTCTTGGAGTTCTCCAATTTTTTCCCACATTCTTCATTCCACAATTTAATTCACTTCTCATCATCACCGACTCCCTTAGCCTCAATGTCTGATCGTGGAACGTTAAGTTGAATATTTCATTTACATAAAAGTATTGCCTTGTTCAACAATTATTTTATTTTAGTTAAGTACTAATAAAATATTACTACTTTCTTTCTTTTCTTCTTACTCGGCATTTTCTTACATGGGTATTATAAAATAACATGTCAAAAACTCACCTGTCGCAAATTTGGTATATATGTCATCCTCCACAGTGATATTTCTAGAGCAGCTCGACGAGCAGAAAGGGGTCAGAGTTAAGTTCAGTTCAGTTCAGTTAAGAAAGATTCCGTGCTAGGTGGTCTCCTGTTGATCAATTCATCATTTGCAGGAGCATTGGCCACACGCTCTGGAAAGTGGGAGTACATGCAAGGCTTATTTTGGCAAATAACATGTATTTACAGCTAGGCTTATTACAACGACTAAATACATTTAACATGAAATGAAGCAGTTTAATTTCTTGTAAACAGTAAAGTGAGTTTTTACTGCATTTTGTATTAAAAAAAAAACTGAGAGCTTATAGAGGAAAATGAGTTGGCAGGAAAATATCAGCCATAAATTTCACATGCTTTCTGTTCTGGATATTTTCAGCGTAAAGGACGGTGTGAAGAAGAGTCTGAAATCGTCTCAACCTCGGTGCAGGAATGGTCACTTGTTAAATGGAAACATACATAAAATAAATATTGACAAACTTGTGGACAGATAGATTTTATGGATTATTGTCTGCCCGTTGTTAACAAGAACCAGGGATCGGAAAATCTTTGAGTTTTACGTCCCACGGTTATGCCGATTAGGCTAAAGGAGACGGTGATGATGAGTAATGGATGAAATGGTGGAATAAAGAAAGTGGGAGGAAACGGGAGATCCCCGAGAAAACCCACGCACACGGTGTTTGTCCACCACAAAGTTCACTTGGCGGGGCTGAGATCGAACCCGGGACCGCAAGCACCAGATGTGAACGCTCTACCACTGAGCCACCGCGGCCCCATAAGAAGCAGGGATCGGATTTGAGAAAGGAGTGAGAGCGTAAAATATCACATCTTGAATACAAAGAACACAAATGACTACCTGCGTTTTCGAACGCGGACATTTTTTGACCAAAAACAGCAAGACAAGTAATTTCTTGCTATGTATTGGTTCATTTAAATTCTGCAACGTGTAAAAAAAATATCTTACATTTATAATACAAGCTTGAAAAAATCAATAGCTCCAATTCTGGGGTAGGTTTTATTTTTTAAAAAAATAAAAAAAAAATATCCTACTCTGGGAGGGGCAGCAGATATGTAAGCCCCGAAGCAATGAGGTATGTTTTTTTTTACTGATGGGGCTGCAGTGCCTGTGGTAGAGCGTTCACTTCTAGTGCGTGGGGTCCCTGGTTCGATCCCAGCTCGTGCCAAGTGGGCTTTGTGGTGGACAAACACCATGTGCCTGAGTTTTCTCGACATTCTCCCGTTTTCGCCCACTTTCTTCATACCACCATTTTTCACATTTCATTATCACAATCTTCCTTAGGCTCGGTGCCTTTCCTGGGGCGTGAAACTAAATATTTAATTTCATTTCTTTTTAATGATGAGGAATTGGTGTTCTATCTGAAAGCAGGTTTTTGACCCAAAGAGACTTCCATTGTTAATGCGCAACCCCCAACCACGGTCCCTTAATAAGACATTTGGTTTCCTTTGAATCATTTCACGATTAGCAGTGGAAATCATAATAATATAGTCATGTAAGGATACTTAATTGAGCTGGAATATATTTTTTTTGAAATTCAGTGGCAACATTGATAAGTATCCATCATCACATGCTGGCACTGGAGTAAGTACTGTAATCTAAAATGCGAGGGAGCTGTCTACTCAATTAATGAACAAAATATTCGAACAGTCAAAAACCCGTTACATTATTATGATTTCCACACCGAATTCTGTAGCACAGTTACGGTAGCCAAGTGTCTTGTGAGGGTGTGTAGGGCGATGCTTGCAGTTTGAGAGTGCTCTCAACTGGAGTAATATCCTCCCACTGATTATGCACATATACAAGGGGGGCACTACTTTAGCAAACTGGTCTACCAAATATTCATCGATTTTGTGGATTTTTTCACTAAATTTAAGACAGTAGTGCTACAAAAGGCTAAACAAAACATAACTGAGTTAGCGAAGGGGTTAGAACTTCCATAGAGCTCGTTGTTTCTAACTCTGAAGTCATACACGATTGGCATTGCAACAATTGCCGAGGGTCATTTCCCAAAGGGGTTCACTTGAGCAGTCGGTTCTACCTAACAGGAAATTCATAGGTAACATACGATGTGAAACATTTTTGTGAAGGAATGAAAGTGTGAATGTAAGTAATTAATGTCAGTACACAGCAAATTGAAATGAATTTTGGGCATTATTCGGGCAGACGGTTCTACCAAATTTTGACATACTTCTTACAGTTTCATATCAGGTTAGAACAATGCATTTCTTTTAGAAGAGCATTAACTAAATCAGAAGCTCCATTAGTGCTTGCAAATTGACTTCAGGCCTCAGTACAAATACAGCGTGGACGTAAAGCGTAATAATTTCAGTGAATAAAACATGAACCAATTTATATCAACTCCCCATTAAAAAGCAGGAATAATATATAACCGAGTCAGGGTAGGAGCACAGCAACAGGGTCCGAGCGGCAGCGACGGGATGCGTCCGTAGGAAATAGGCGCGTCAGAGACGGGGAATATACGTCTAAACGAGAATAGTGGAAGAGCACACTTACATATACAATACTTTCACTGATCACTTAAAATTCAATTCAATATGCTGTACACTGACAGTAATTACTTACATTCACACTCTCATTCCTTCATGAAAAATGTTTCTTATAATATTTTACCTATAAATTTTCTATTTGGTAGAACCATCTGCTCGAGTGAAGCCCCATTTTGAGCGATAGTGAAAGCATTGTAAACGTAAGTGTGCTTTTCCACTATTCTTCTTTACGAGCAATGTCGCTGACGTGCTTGTTCCCTAGGAACGCACCCCCTCGTTGCCGCTCGGGCCCTCTTGCTGTGCTCCTGCAATGATTCCAATAGAATGCATTTGTGCTTTCTAGTGGGCACCTAGCAAAAGTTGTTTCGTGTTTTATGCACTGTACTTAATATGCCACGCGTCGGGAAGGTTCTAGAACACAAGTCCCCCCATATAGGTTAACAGCTAGATTGGTTCTTTTCTGTACCAAAGTTTAACATTTAATTCACATGTATTGTTGAGTGAGCGTCAGCGAGTGAAGGCGGGTTAGAGCCCCGCACGGCACGTTCTTTTCTGTCTTTGTTACAATTAAGTGGGAAGGGGGACCTCTGTTCTAGAACTTTGCCCCATGCGTCTACTCTATATTTATACTAACCCCCGTGAAGGCAATCTGCAAGTAGTAATGGAGCTCCTCATTTAGTGCATATTCTGCTATAGGAAATACAATGCTCTAACCTAACCTGAAAATGTAAGAAATGTATCAAAATTTAGTAGAACCGTATGTTCCAGTAATGCCTCCGAAAGCATACATTTACTGTCATCTCGTTGTTTCCTTGTATTTAGCAATCTTTCGCCTTGGCAAATAGTACCACAATGCGTGCAGTTTTTATTATACAAATCCATAGTATAAGTAGTAGTAGTAGGAACGGGTTAGAAGAAGCCCCGCGGAGGTTGGTTGGTCCTGTTCTCGACATGAAATAGGCAAACGTTTCGTACATTTTTAAAATCTATGGATCTGTATAGTAAAACTGCACCACAGAATGACATACTTTCCCAAGCATACTCACTCCCATATACGGTTTATTGAGAATAATAAAACATACATTATCATTTTACTACTTTCACTATTAATATTTTATATATTATTCTACCTAAAATATTTAATTTGATACAGGCGTCTGCAAATGTTAACCTAATGGAGGTATCCTCGTTCTTTCTACGGTGTTTTAATACACTGTAATAAGAAACCATAGGCAACGCTGCATGAGGAGCTAATCTTCACAATTACAATACTCTATCTGCTGAATTTTGCACAGAATGCACCTAGATAGGAATACGATAGGAATTATACTTACTTGTCTTAAAGTTGACCTTTATCACAGGTGCCTTTAACAAAACACATTATGTATATTCACTCATAATACCATCAAAACACGATTCTGCAAATGGCTCACGATTCCCAGCATGCACTGCTCGCAGTTACAGTACGGGGAACGTCCGCGCTTTTTAGCACCTAAAAAAGACGTCTATTTTTGGTGATGTTCGACACGTGATTCTTTGTACCATTCTGGCACGTGATAAACACGTACAATTTAGGTCATGTTTGACACGTCATTTTTGTTACCATTTTGGTACGTGATAAAGACGTTCCAAATTTTCAAAAGACGTCATTTTGAATTCGAACCCCAAAAAAAGACGTGTTTATGACGTGACTGTGGTATTTTGGTTCCTACTTCAGCTCCTATTTCGTTGAATTGTTTTATCAAAGATTTTCTTTCCTCAATACTGATATTTTTAAAGCACTCGTACCTTTTACAATGGCAGTCAGTTCTAGTTTCATAAGATGATGATCTTAACTTCTTCATGACATCAGTTATTCTACCGAGCTCCTCCCTGGCTAAGCGGTTAGCATACGCGCCTTTGGCGCGGGAGACCCGGGTTCGATTCCCGGCGGGAGCTCATGTGGTTCGGATTCCACGTTAATCAGTAGGTCCACGTCTCATATAGCCTCGCTGCTGAAAGGGACGCTAAACTGAAATTCAATTCAATTCAATTCAGTTATTCTACCAGTCTTTCTACGTTTCTTTGTAGATTTACATTCACTCAGTGAAGTTGAATGTTCGCAATCACTAACATCACTTTGAAACTCACCATCAATCATTTTGACACACTGTACGCATTTAAATCACCACCCAGACAGCATATTTGCTTACCGCAAGCTTGCCTGCCGCTTTTATTTGATTTTATTTCGCTTTGGCTTATACACAAAAGCTTATCTATGCTTAGCGCAAGCTGTAGTGCGGGCAACCCACGCTTTACTTGCGAGACGCTTTTCTTTAGATTGAAGTAAAAAGCCAGCGCGCGTTCGATTTTCAGTTGTTTTCAAAAACCACGTGACGCTGACCTCTTAACTTTCGGCGACAAGGTAGTGTTCGCGTTGTTGGCGTCTTGCTAGCATTCAGCTTGAATAAAGGACAAACTTAATTATTTTTTTTAATTGTGCCGTCTAGTACTCTAGCACTCTAGTCCCACGTACCTATAATGTCGCTCTTTATTTCCTCATATTTCGGTAACCATGAGGCATAACGAATTGTAGTATTTATGTATAAAGCATAAATGTGAACATAGATGGCAGCAGGTTTGAGCCTATTTATTTCGAAAAAGAATACAGAACTGTTGGAGATATTTTAATATAAACTTCAAGTTTAACTTACAGTATAAACTTTATCTGAACGCTGTGTTTAAAGTATAAACATTTTTCTGCGTTTTTATATAAAAAGGTAGAAATTTCAAGTACTCGCGGCTAATATAGCAACATATTAGATATTTGTAAGAAGCAACGTGGCGTTGCTTGTGATACTTCGCTGGTTTCCAGCTTTCTCACTGGAGGCACTGCTTGCATTGTCAAGTCTAGGCTAGGATTATTACGTGCTTGTGGACGCAAGCACGGCAGGTCTTAGTTACGGGCGAGAGAGTGAGAGAGACTAAGGGTTTCACCCGAGTGGATACTGCCTTACCGTACACACTAGTGTACAAGATTTTTGGAAGCTTAGCTTCATCATACATACATCATTTCTTCTTCATCATCATCATTATTTCCACTACACTTTACTACAGTACGAAGATTATCATCAACCGAGACGTGCCTTATGGCATCTCAACCTGTGAGTGGCTAACACTCCGGTTTACCACCAGTTGTACCGCAACCCTCTTGTTCTTCCGGGAAATCGGTGCGCCGGAGATGTCATTCATTCGAACGGATCTCTACCAGCCAGGGCTCTTCAGCTCGCTCCCGTTCACCAGTAGCTTCAACAAAACTGCCGCCTGCTAAACGACAACATAAAATCAGTGACGCCAGTTCTGAATCTTCCATGAATATTGATATTCGAGATGATAACCAGTTTCCTAATCTACCGCCCCCGGGTCGACCTACTATCTATTCTTATTTGCTTCAGAACTTTGACCCGAAATTCACAAATACAAAACTTCTTTTCGTTCAGATTACTAAATACCTGCCTCGTGTCAATATTACTCAAATGATAAAGACCAGGAACGGAATGATTATCAAGACACCTGATCCAGAGTTTCTCCGTACGATTCGGAACAAGTTCAGTTTCGAGATTTTCGGAAAACAATCTACAATGACCAAGCTCAGTGACCAACGTACCAAACAGCCACCTCCGCCGAAGAAAACACCTACTCTTTCTGTAGTTATTCGTGGGGTAGATCCGAGTTATACCGACGATGAGATCCTCGAAGAACTCAAATTAGAGGGCTACCTTATCATCAAATGCATCCGGATCAAAGGCGACCATGGTCCGACATACATGGTGCGCGTACTTACAAACTCACAGCAGACCATTGATGACCTGCTAACTCGTGGTGCATATATCTACAAACAGCGCCATCGTGTGGAACCATCCAAGACTTCTTCTCCATTACCTCTTCGCTGTGAGCGCTGTCAGGTCTATGGACAACACTCTACATCTCAGTGCAGAAACCCATTTAAGTGTGGTTACTGTTCCGGCTCACATCCTACACGTAGTTGTACTAATTTGAAATCCCCTCCGACGTGCTCCACATGTCAAGAAAATTCACACCCAACATATAGTTACAAATGCCGATCCAAACCAGCTCCTGAGCCATCAAAACCAGAAACAGTAGTGCCACTGCGCATACCTGAACAAATCCAACCACCTACAAATCCCGCTCTTCAACAGCCTGTAACTGTCCATCAGCTTTTAACATTTCTTACTCTGTCTTTACAAAACATTCACCCATTCTTACGTAATCACATCGCTCAACAAATTCAGTACGCAGCCAAGGCAATTTTCAACGTTAACATCTCTCCCACATATTCTGGCAATAATGTTTACTATCATTCCAATGTACTGGAAACCGAGGTTTAAAAGCCACCATGTCTCTCTTCATTGCATTATGGCGCTCTCCTTCTTGTTTTTGAACATACGTTCTCTGGCACAGCACAAGCCGCTCTTTGAAGCGCTTTTGCTTGAAGAAAAGATCCATGTCTTTCTGCTTAATGAGACTCATCTTTCACACAACATGACATGTCGTATACCTCGATTTCAATTGTTACGACAGGATAGCACCATAGCAGCCAGGCGAGCCAACGGGGGAGTAGCGATTGGGTTTTCTCCTTCCATCCCATTTCGCAATCATTTACCCGTTTTACAAAATATTCCTGAACATCTTATCACATCTTTATACTATAAAGAACTCTATGTAACAGTTGCAACTTTGTATATCCGTCCTGGTCATGATATTCCATACAATTTCTTCCAATACATCTCTAATAATTTTCGCACCTACATAATCATGGCAGACGTGAATTTACATAGCCGTCCGGCGACTCAGCGAGACCAGTTTCTCAATTATATCACTAGCCATACTACCGGTGTGACACTACCACTGCCGAAACCTACCAGGCCTTCTAGCCAGACTACCCCGGATATAGTTATTGTGTCGAGCAACATTTCTCATCGTAGCTCTGTTGAGGTACTTGACCTCATTGGCAGCGACCATGCTCCTATCAAACTCCTTATTACAACTCGTTCAGCTACTGCTCAGGATATACCTCCACGAACTACCTATCGTTATGATAAGGCAAATTGGACTGCATACCGATCGCATCTCACAGAAAATCTTTCTGATCTATCGCCACCAAGTACCGAATCAGACCTCTATCATTGTCTCGAATCTCTGACTACTGTCATGCAAAATGCTACTGCCAAATACATTCCTACATCTACTACTTCTGCCTTTCGACCATCTTTGCCTCCACAATACCTGCCGTTGATAAAACGTTCTCGTCAGTTTTATAGGGATTTCGTCGCTACTGGCAACCTAGACTCCCTGCATCACCACCGACAACTTCAACGCACCGTTCACAACTATCTCAGAGCTTACAAACTACGGAGCTGGATCAAAACTTGCAATCATCTCGGTTCTCTTTCTCATCCAACGCAGTATTGGAAGCGTTTTCGGCAACTCACTGGGCAAAATACTCGAACAACTTACCCTCTTATTGACAATAATACGCCTCTTCATACCGATACTGACAAGGCTAATGCTTTTGCACAGTACCTTCAGGAAATATTTACACCACTGACACCTGATTTACCTCATCGTCCTCATCCCGTCGACAGGCTCCATCTGGACTCTCCACATTTGCAACCAAATATTCAACATACTCTTCCCGAGAACAACCCTCTTACTGAGCCAGTCTTGATATCTGACATTACTTCTGTTGTTGCTCATAGGCATAACACAGCTCCTGGTATAGACTCTATTACATACAGGCACGTTCGAGAAAGCCCCTATACTGTTTTATATTTGCTTTCTCATATATATACATTTATTCTTCGTACTGGCTATGTCCCTGTCGACTGGAAAACATCCAAGACTCTCATGTTTCTCAAACCAGGCAAACCTGCTCACACTGTCAGCTCTTATCGTCCCATTCAATTAACATCAACATTTTGCAAAATTCTGGAGCGTATCGTTGTCAAACGTCTTCACTGCTATCTGGCACTACACAACAGTCTTCCTCTTGAACAAGCTGGTTTTAGACCCTCTTTCAGCATCAACGACCAACTACTTCGCCTTACTAATTCCATCTACAACCATTTTAACACAGGACATCCATCTTGCTTGGTCCTATTTGACTTGGAAAAGGCATTCGATAAGGTCTGGCATCCAGCTCTTATTTATAAACTGAAGCAATTCAGATTGCCTATTGCCTATCTCCGCTTCATTTTTAATTTTCTCACTTGTCGCCTGGCCTACGTCTATGTTAATTTCAGTTACTCCTTTCCAATTTTTCTTCATTCTGGGGTTCCACAAGGATCGGCTTTGTCACCCTTACTGTACATTCTATATGTTGCCGACTTTCCTGCTGTTCCAGCTACAGTACAATTCTTTCAGTATGCAGACGACACTGCACTGCTCGCCACTGGTAAAACTATCCACCAACTTAATTTGGCCTTACAAGATGCTATCAATACCTTTGTCGACTGGTGCTCTCACTGGCGCTTGAAAATAAATCCGACGAAAACGCAAGCTATTGTATTCCTATCACCGAAATACCGTTCTCGTATTCACCGTAATCCTCGTCTCTTGAATCTTACTGTTCAAGATGTACCTCTCAAACCTTCTCGTGCTGTCAAATATCTTGGCCTTACATTCGATCACCGCCT
This sequence comes from Thermobia domestica, assembly GCF_964235325.1. Lineage (NCBI taxonomy): Eukaryota > Metazoa > Arthropoda > Insecta > Zygentoma > Lepismatidae > Thermobia > Thermobia domestica. The sequence goes on along the minus strand of NW_027656095.1, from coordinate 15,760 downwards.
TACGTGGTCGGCCCATTTACAAGCTATCGCAAAAAAGGCATATAGTCGTCTCAATTTGCTGAAAAGTCTTACTGGAACAACCTGGGGACTCTCTGCGACTACTATCCTGAACACCTATAAAGTTTTTCTGCGACCCATACTTGTTTATGGTTTCACCGCCTGGTTATCTGCACCACCATCATACTATGAGAAACTACGAATCCTTGAACGACATGCCTTGCGCATCGCCTTTCGAATTAAGTTGCCCAGTCCAACTCGGGACCTCTATGATCGGCTTACGTTTCCACACATCCTCTATCATCTGGAAACACTTCGCACAAAATATATTACCCGCCGTCTGCAGTCCAACCATCCACTTTTACAGCAAACATTTGTAGAACACGCCCGTAATCTCTCCCCCTCTGCTGCTTTCATTCCTCCGCTTTCATTACTGCTTACTCTCTACCGCTACACTATTCCCCCTGACCACCCTGACAGTCGTTACTACGAACCATATTCTTCAGATGCTCATCTCCCTCATATCTGGCCATCATATGCACCGTAACACCTACCGTTTTAACAGGGCACCCTTGTCTTCATCAATGCCTAGCGTCGCCCCTAGGCGAGAAGATAACACGCATTTGTCATACTAACAAAACCTATGTGTTGTGATGTCAACTGCACTTCATTCTCATCTGCTCTCATCCATCTGCTTTGATGCTCTTTCACATCTAAACCTTAAACCAACCTCATGATTATGGTTCTTAAAACCATAATGACCTGAATTGCTTGATAATAAAAATGCTTCTTTAACCACCCATAGCCCATCTATTGTTTCCATATATTACAATAGTACATCTACATCTCTTCCCCTACAGAGGGCGTAACCCTCTTCGGGTAGTTGCTAGCAATTGCTAGCAGGCAAAAAAAAAGCGTTGCTTGTGAACTGGCCACCTGGAATCTCTAACCAGGTAAAAAAATAGGGTATCCGTAGCTGGCGGAGAAAAATAATCAAGTCACTTAGGTATTCATCCCCATTGGTTTATTTTAGTCGCGATCTTCGTACATACGGTTGGATTACTTGCCTCTTTGAGGCTGAGGAAACAACCGTCGAATTATATTTAATACCTCCACGGAGGTTAACGCACCACATAGATATTATCTGTTGACGACCTTGCAATTTCTATTGGCTAAACGATTTCTTAAGTTACTCTCCTCTTCGGAGGGTAGCTTATACATTTGACATCTCAGCTTCACTCGTCATCTGAGCTCCTATGATGGCTACGTCCAAGCCAGTCATCTCGAAAAAGAAGACCAAAATCCCAACGAAGATAGTCAGCCGATCTCAATACCGGCCTGAGGACTTCCTTGTTCCGCTGGGGCGGCCCTCCACCTCCGGCACTACTGCCAAGTCAGGATCATCCTCGACTAACCGGTCGACGACAGACGTTCCATCCCTTGCTCCACCGCAGGACGACAATGCCATAGACTTTACCCTGTTTACTACACCCAAGCGACGTCGCTTGTCCTTGGAGTCCACACAGAGCCAACAACATTCATCAGACTTCCCTGCTTTACCGATGAGCAACCGATTTGAGCCTCTCTCTACTCTCACAGCTGACGAGTCTCCTGTGATAGAGCCACGGCCCAAAAGCACCAAACAGATTAAACCACCTCCTATTTACATTTACGGCATCAACAACACTTACAACTTTACCAAAAGCCTTTCCAAGACCCTCAGAGAATCACCTCAGGTTCGGCATAACAAAGAACGTATTGTGATTCAGGTATCTTCTAGGGACGATTTCACAACTATAAAAAACTACTGCGAACAGACGAAAACTGAATACGCTACTGGCATCGCCAAAAGTGACCGACCCGTAAAGGTTGTCGTTCGCAAATTACCCATCGATACCGACGTCGCTGATCTTCAGTCTGCACTACTCACTTTAGGTTTTAAGCCGCTCACGATTCATCAAATGTCTCGTCGGGCCCCCACTGGTGGAGATAGAGTCCTCATGCCACTTTTTCTCATCTCCCTCGAGAAAACTCCAAATATACAGGAGATCTACAACATATCAGGATTGCTTCATTATAAAGTTTCATTTGAGCCTTATCGGCCGCCGAGTGTTCTGCAGTGTTACCGCTGCCAACGTCTTGGTCATTCACAAGACACTTGCAAAGCTCAACCTAAATGTGTCAAGTGTGGGCAAAGTCATTTTACGAAAGCCTGTGCCAAACCAGATGCATCTACGCCAGCAACCTGTGCAAACTGCGGAGGGGACCACCCAGCCAATTATCGCGGTTGTCCCGTCTTTCGCTCATACTCAGATGCTCTCAAGATATCAACTCCTTCTGGCCGCAGCTCTGGTCCTACTGTATCAACTTCACTGGACAATAAGGCACCTTGCATCGACCGACCACCACCAAATCAGGATGCTCCCTCTACGTCCAGCACACCAGATAGTGCATCTACACCATCCGTTAATGACTCTAATCTCCATTCACTCCTCACATACATCAAAACCTTCAACTTTGGTCGCATTATCTCTCATATCAAGAAAGGATTTACTAGACTTCGGGAAGCCAAGGATCTTGCGTCCAAGGCTGCTGTCGTCATAGAGACATTTGCTGACATGATTGCTGATGGCTGCTTCTAACCAACCACTCATTCATCACACTACAACTGTTGTAACCTGGAATGCAGATGGTCTTACCGACCAGAAGCGTCTCCTAATTCGTTTTCTAGCAGAACATCAGGTCGATATCATACTTATACAGGAAACTCACTTCACTGCCCAGGTTACATACTGGAGACTGCCCAACTACCAATTATTTCGCCTCGATCGAGTTCAAGGACGGAAAGGAGGATTACTGATTGCCCTGAAACGAAGTTTCAAGGCTAGACAACTCCTTTTACCCCCGTTACACACACTAGAAGCTCTTGCTATAGAAGTCTTCCTCCCCGGGATTCCTCTCATATTGGTCACGGGCTATCGTTCTCCAGCACATGACTTAGATCCCAATGATTTCGACGCCATCTCGACCTTGGGCCCCAAGATCATCTTGGCAGGGGACTTCAATGCAAAACATGGGGAATGGCACTCCAGACGTTCCAACGAAAACGGACGAATATTACACCGGTATCTGCACACATCTCCATTCATTGTCTATGGGCCACCTGATCCAACTCACCATCCTAAAGCAGGGGGAGAACCGGATGTGTTGGACATAGTTCTAAGCAAAGATACCATCTTAGCTACACGTCCTTACGTGATCTCAGCACTGGACTCAGATCATGATCCGGTCCTTTTCAAAATTTCGCATCGTCATATCTCCCGTCCTGCACCCGCTCATATCTCCCGAACTACGAACTGGGATGTCTATAAGCAAGAATTAAACTCTTTGCTCGACATAGCCGCTCGTCCAAATTCTCCTGCGGAAATTGATCAGGCGGTCGCCCATCTCACACTTGCTCTACGTACGGCTGACTCCCTCAGCACATCAATAATTCCTGACTCGCAGTCCGATCCACACTGTGACTCTCCATTACTTCGTCTTTATATCCATCTCAAACGCTGGGCTCGAAGTACTTGGCAGCGCACTAGACATCCACTCTACAAAACACTATGGAACACCTTAAGCCGCAAAATCAAGACAATCACTAGAAGACAAACCGAGCAGTACTGGGAGACACTTTTTCGTGGGGTCACACTTAATGACACTAAAATCTGGCAGTATTCCCGCCTTTTCCAGCGCCGAGAGACTTCTCGTCAAACTCAAATACTGCAAGGTCCGCATGGGGTCATACATGACGACCAAGGGCAAGCAGACCTATTTGCTGCATCTCTAGAGCGCCAGTTTACACCTAATGCGACTCCTGTCGTTCTCACATTCGGCAGGACGTTCGGGCCACTATGCGCATGCTCCATTTACAACCAATACTTCCCCTGCCTGAGGTCGTAACACCAAGGGAAGTTGAGCGTCAAATTTGTCACTTGCCCAACAAAAAAGCGCCTGGAGTTGATCAGATCCGCCCAGAACTACTGAAACATGGGACACGGAAGCTACTCCTCTATCTTGCTGTTTTATTTACAGGCATCCTTCAGGTTTGCTACTTTCCCCGTGCTTGGAAAGAAGCGAAAGTCATTCTTCTCCCTAAACCAGGTAAAAATCCGACTCTCCCAGAAAACTATAGACCAATTAGCCTATTATCTCATGTGAGCAAACTCTTCGAACGAGTGCTTCTCGCCCGACTTCACGAGCACGTCACCACTCTAGATATACTCCCCCAACATCAATTTGGTTTTCGTGCTAACCACAGCACAACAAGCCAATTAGTGAGGGTAGTCGACCATCTGACTACCTCTTTTAATCGACGGCAATATGTTGTAGGTGTATACCTTGATATCTCAAAGGCGTTTGATAAAGTGTGGTTACCAGGCCTCATTTATAAACTTCACTTACAAGGTTTATCTTTACCTTATCTCAAACTCCTCACTTCATACCTCTTTCATCGCTTTTTCCATGTCTCTGTGGGACAGACCAAGTCTGCTCCCAAACCAATTCAAGCTGGTGTGCCTCAAGGCGCGGTTCTTTCGCCTCTGCTTTACACCTTATACACCGCAGACTTACCCATTGTGCCACACTGCTTTCCTGCAACATACGCCGATGACACTGCTTTCTTCACGAACAGCAGCAATCTTCGTCTTTCCTACCACTACATGCAGCGGCAACTCAATGTTTTTCAACGTTGGGCTACCACCTGGCGCCTAAAAATCAACGCGGATAAGAGCGTTGCAGTCTGTTATAGCAAAAGACGCAGCAGAACCATCCATCGTTTATATTATGACAACATTGAAGTTCCACACCGTCTGCATGCTAAATACTTGGGAGTTATCTTAGATCGAGGCCTTACTTTTGGTCTTCATATCAGGGACATTAAACACCGAGCCCTTCGAAAATTGTCTGCCCTCTATACTATTCTGCGTTGCAGTGCCTTAAGTCATGAAACAAGACTCCACGTCTTTAAAATGGTAATTTTGTCCACAATCACCTACGCATGTCCAGCATGGCAACATGCGGCACTCAGTCACTTGCGCACTGTCGAGAGTGTGCAAACCAGGGCAGCTCGTATCATAACAGGCCATGACCGATATACGCGTAATCGTCAACTTCTAGAGGACTTAAACACATATCCTATCCGGGACGTGTTACGTCAACACCATACTCGTTTTTGGGCCAACCTCCCCCGCCACGTCAACCCCGCTATTGCAGCCATTGGCACAGCGCATACACACCGACGAACTTACAGGACGCCACGTTTGTAGCATAACTCTTTACCCACACTCTCCCCCTCACTGCGACAGTTGCAGCTGAAGGCCACATGACGTCGTCGTATCTCATGTTCTAACTCACCCCCCAAAGGTCTAATCATTTTGTTTTCTACAGCTGTCATCGAGTCAGGGACTTTTGTCCGATACTCGACACAAAACTACACTTTCAAGCTGAGCTGAGCTGAGCTGAGTTGCTTGTCACAACTAAAACGTAATAATTATGCTTATTTTGATGTTTTGCAGAAGCGGATCGGAGACTTGGGTGTTTTCACGGTTTGCATTTGCTTCAATAATTGGGAAGTTGAGGGGACAATATATTGTAGCATAAATTTAGTCACACGATTAAATTATGCTGATTTCATACTGTTTTATCTAAATTCGCTTACTGCAAGCTTCCATATAACTTGTTTGGCGTGTGTTTCGCTTGCAATAAGCTTATTAAAGCTTGCCATTGATGAGAATACGCTTATAATTGGCTTGCGTTTGAGATAATTTGACTTGTGTTTAACTTGTGAAGACAAGCTTGCCCAAGCCTTGCCCAGATGTAACTAACTAGCTTGCCACAAGCTTGCAGCAAGCTTATTGGCTTGCATAGTATAGCTTGCGGCAAGCTAATTGACCTTGCGACTGCAAGTTTGTGGCAACTTGCAGCAAGTTTAAATTGCTGTCTGGGCAGTAACAAAACACATAGTAAGCTCACAACACAGCACAGTGCAGAACATAACCTCAAAATGGGAGACCTCTCAAGTTCGCACATGCGTTAGTCGTCTGCATTTAGCGGACTGAGTTGTCTCTTAGCCTGTACCAACTTGACGTAGTTGTTTCATCCCTTGCATGACATTTCTTTCGACTGCTATATCTCTTGGCAGAGTTGTTTGTTTGCCTGCATGTTTCGGCATGTTAAAATATAAGCTATGCACTACCTGTTGCCAAAATAACCTCATTTTTTGAATTTTTTGACTCAGTTGTTTCTTCCCCTGCACCCTTCATATGGAATTTTCCTGGGTCTCATAAAAGCTTTGACCTTGTTAATCACAAAATTTTATTGAATAAATTGCGTAGTTATGGTATTAGAGGTCATGCTAATTTATGGTTCCAATCCTATTTGACTAACCGCATGCAATATGTAGAAATAGGTCCAACCAAGTCAGAGGTAAGACACATTAGGCACGGAGTTCCACAAGGATCAATATTAGGTCTTATAATTTTCCTTATATACATTAACGATCTTCCCGATTATATAGTTCCAAACAAAAGCGTACATTTGCAGATGATACAAACATTTTAGTTGAAATTCCAAATACCATTTGCTCCGAGGAATTCGTATTTAAGAACACGACAGATAAAATTGCAGAATGGATAAAAGCAAACCAACTTCACTTAAATACAGCGAAAACATCTATAATGAGTTTCAATGAAGGAAAACTGAGCTCTCTAAATATACATCAAATACGTATAGACGGGGAACTCATGCAGATATATGACACTTGTAAATTTTTAGGGTTAATATTAGAATCTAAGTTAACATGGGATGATCACGTGAATGATTTGTTGAGGAAACTAAGCGCGAAAATATATCTTATACGTAAACTTAGTAAGATTCTAACTTCAGAAACATTAAAAAAAAATTTTCGGCTTGATCCAGTCAATTCTATTGTATGGAATCATTTTCTGGGGTAATACCTGTCATGCGATGAAAGTATTTACAATGCAGAAGAAAATGTTACGAATAATGTTATCAGTTCCGATTCATACACCAAGTAGACCACTGTTTCAGAAACTTAAAATATTACCATTGCCGTGTATATACATTCTCGAAACAACTTCATTCATACATATGAATAAAAGAAACTTTCAACTCAATTCGGACCTACACCAATACAACACAAGAACAACGAATTATATTCATATACAAAATTTCCGTCTAACAAGAACTCAAAATTCGTTACACAACATAGGAATAAAACTTTATAATAAATTACCAGATCGTATCAAACGAATGCCAAGCTTGCAGTTTAAAAGACACCTCAAGTTACTGTTACTTAAACATCTTTTCTATGGTTTAGATTAATATCTTCAGTGTGATCTTTCTTTCTAATGTAAATATTAAGATTTATTTGAATTTTGAAATATATAAAATAAGGTAAAATTTATATTTTCTCTAAAAATACACTTTTACCTTAAGTTTTATTGTTACGTATATATTTAGTATTATATATATTGTATTATATGTTATTTTTTTAATAATTGTATTATTAATTGTAGCGTTTCTCTTGTAATTATTATTATTATTATTAATTGTAATAGTAACTGTATCTCTTGACGAAGCCATGAACGCTTCTTACGAAGCTCTTACGACGGAAAATGAAATAAATAAAAAATAAATAAAAAAGCCTTGCGCAGCGCTTTGACTTATTATAAAATACAATAAGTTCCACGAGACGCTTACACATATACAGTGGCGAAGGGTGATAGTTTCAAGAGGGTAGGCCCAATGTTCTACTACTACTACTAATAATAATAACGATAATAATGATAATAATAATAATAATATTAATAATAGTAAAATGAAACAGATTAGACATAACTATTTTACTACAAGAATACAAGAAGACGAATTCATATAAATTTAATGCAACTGTAGTTCATCGACAGCACTTATTCGATCCGGATCTCAATTTTCATAATGAAATTGACGTATGTGACTCATAGATGATCTTAAATCGTCATAATGCAATTTAATTGTTTTAATTGGCATGATCGGGTGAGGAAGATGGACTATCACATTATCTGTGTTTCACAAGAAACATATGTTGTTTAGTCTACATGTATTGAAAGAAACTCTGCTTGTAAAATTTTGTCTTTAATTATATTGTTCAAAACACATGACAAGCATTGAATCAAAATATTTTGTGTCACTTAATTCCCCTTTGAAAACAGAATCAGACTTAGCTCTTTATTTCAACAACTACAAATATAAATATTGGTACCAATGCACGCAGAACTCTCTTGTCCTCTGTTTGTTCTATTTTCAACACAGGCGTTAGTCTTCGTTCCTTAATAATACATTAATTTTCAAAAGACCACTGACATAGAAGGTTCTTTAATAGGAATTATATTACGTATATTTATATTCTCCATGACATTTTCTCTCATTCACTTTTGCAAATGTAAGAAAAAAATCACTCACAATATCTGAAAAACATACACTCTTTTTAATGAATTCAACGAGTCTGATTTCGTACAGGTTTGCGCCAACGCAACGGAATAAAGGGGCATTAGTTTGCGATAATAGGCGTAGAACCTTTAGAATTTCTTGTTCCAGTATTTGCGTTGCGTTAGAGTCCGCAAAATTAAACAAAGTTGGAATGGAATGAAGCCCACGTTATCTTGCTCTTTTATTTGTTTGATATATCGAATCGAAATCGAAGGTCTCGAGAGAAACTAGTAGGTAGAAACGAAAGTCGATAAGCGCTGAGGCCGGTCTCTTTCGCAGGTTATACGGGAACCGGTCAAAACCCCCACAGCCAAAACCCCCACACTCAAGAAATGTCAAAACGCCCACACAAACGGTCATAACCCCCACACAAATGGACAAATCTCCCAAACGCACGAACGGTCAAAACCCCCACACTCAAGAAATGTCAAAACGCCCACACGATCGGTCATAACCCCCACACAAATGGACAAATCTCCCAAATACACGAACGGTCATAACCCCCACAGCCAAAACCCCCACACTGATAGACGGTCATAACCTCCAACGGTCATAACTCCCAGACAAATGGACAAAACAGCCACACATAGCAACGGTCCCAATCCCCACATAAATGGACAAAACCCCCACACAAATGGGCAAAACACCCACATGCAGAAATAGTCACAACTAGTGATGGGCAGTGGGAATGTTCCCAGTGGGAAGGAATTTAAAAAATGGGAATATTCCCGGGTTTTTTCCCTGGCCTATAAATTCCCGGGAAGGAATTTATTTCCATTTCTTTACTTTATCTTCCAAATTATAAGAACCATATGACTAATTACTTTATTATAATATATTATGTTTGAATTCTAGGTTTTAAAGAATTTGGAGGTTAAAAAATTTAAAATTCTTTGACTAAACTTTATATAATTAATAATATATTTTTTGTTCCATTTTCATTTGCACTAAAAAGTAAGGTAATTGTCTAGAATCGGGAGGCCAAAACTAGCAAAAAGTAGGATGATTTACGGAAGAAATGAGTTGATAGTAACGTTCAAGTAGTATACAAAACGGAAAGGTAGGGGAAGTGATTTATGTGATAAAAGAAAGTGAATTGTTGGTAACGAAGATAGAAAACAACGTGCCATGTGGGGCTCTAACCCGCCTTCATTCGCTAACGCTCGCTCTGCAACGCTGCCTGAATTTAATGTTGGTAACGTAATTTAACGTATAAAACCATAAAACAAACGTATCGAAATAGAATATCGCAAAGAAGTAGGTGCAAAACGTGGCCCCCAATGCTAAAGAACAGCCAAAATTAGCAAAGTACTAATTTACAAATGATGAAAAGGAATCATTTTGTAAAGTAATTTAGAATTATGTAGAAATAGAGATGAAGTACTATTAATAAACCCTGAACCACCATTAGTAATAGACGTCGATCTGTCTCCTCTCTCTGACTCGAATTTCTGAAGAAGTACTCGGACTTCTTTTACATGTGAATTAACGTATGGAATTTCGAGAAATAGGTAGAATGAAAGGTCGTGTATGGCAATATTACGTGCTAAAATATAAATATAAGTAAGTATCTTGCAAATTTTGTGAACATATGTATGCGCAAAAGTTGATAAATTGGTGAGACATGTATCTTCTAGCATTTACCCAATCTAATTAGTTTATAATATTTATAAATTTAATGTATTTAGAGTCAAGTTGAGCAAATCCACTTACATATAAAATTAATTTGTTACTATATATTTTTTTCACAAATATTTAATTGATAGAACAGATATAGATAGATATATTCTAAATAAATATACATTTATGTGTAATTTCTAAATATAATAAAGTGTTAATAAAGTAACATAGTACCGTTCAGAATATACATTTTAAAGAATCCTCTGTGGACAACAGTAATAATATGCTGTGATATAAAAATTAATTCAACTTTGAAATCATAATATAGTAATAGAATGCAATTTTCTTTCTGATTGAACATAAATTCCCGGATAAATTCCCATTTTGGGAATCTTCCCGGGAATATTCCCGAAAAATATCTTCCCGGGAATTTACCCATCACTAGTCACAACTGCCATACAAATTGACAAAACCCCCATACTCATGTATTGCCCTTGTACTTTTTAATAACATTTTTTATTCCACTTACACTGATGTTGCAACTATTCTTCTTGGGCGTCATAAAGAGCCGCAACAAAGACGTGAAATGACGATCATTTCAGAATGTGGGGGATTTGTCCGATTTTGTGGGAGTTTTGTCCATTTATGTGGGGATTATGACCGTTGCTATGTGTGGCTGTTTTGTCCATTTGTGTGGGGGTTATGACCGATTGTGTGGGCGTTTTGACATTTCTTGAGTGTGGGGGTTTTGGCTGTGGGGGTTTTGACCGTTCGTGCGTTTGGGAGATGTCCATTTGTGTGGGGGTTATGACCGATTGTGTGGGCGTTTTGACATTTCTTGAGTGTGGGGGTTTTGACCGTTTGTGCGTTTGGGAGATTTGTCCATTTGTGTGGGGGTTATGACCGTTTGTGTGGGTGTTTTGACATTTCTTGAGTGTGGGGGTTTTGGCTGTGGCGGTTTTGACCTAGACCCGGTTATACGCTGGTGAAGAAAACGTCATTTCCAACCGTTCTCTCGCGGGATTTTCTGAGTAGCTTGGCTGTAGTTCTACTGCCGCCTCCTAGCAGTGGTGCCAACCACGTTTTTTTGTCGATTTTTTTTTCAACTTAGAAAATATCATGCATTCTGTGCAGGGAAAATGAATTAATTATAAATTATAATTTCTGAAAATAAATGAGTTGGCCGGGACTCAGGGCCTCTTACCGCCCTTCGCCACTGCACATACACAAAAAAGCCGCGACCAGTTATTGTTCTGAAGTAGAAAAATTGTATTCAGATATTAAATTTCCGCACTAAATATCTTAAATCACTGCACAAGTCATAATCAAAAGTAGCATTCGAAGCAATAATAGCACTTGTATTAAATAACATTAGCATACGAAACGGGAGTTCGACAGTCAACCAAATCGCAGTTACATACAGGTACACAGGATTTGCTATTCTCACTAAAACGATAAAGATGGATGGATACCTTCTGAAACAAGAGAGAGCGACACTAGCGACAAAGAATTTCAGTTGAACAAAATCTGAATTAAATTTAATATTATTAGGGTTCCATTTGACTTTCTCTCGGCTGACACAAACACATAGGCAAGAATCTTAGTTTCTTCACACACATTTCTCCTAATTCTTCACTTCCTTTTCTTCTAGTCCTTTTTCTTACACTACTACTAGGTGGTAGCACAATCACCACAATGCACACAAAAAGTGAACCCTACGAGTTCAGATGAACGTCACAAATGCACATTAATGCAATATTTGCGCTCAAATAAAAAATAATATTAGGCATAAATTTGGAACAGTTACAAAATTACCAATATTTGTGAAGATAATTATGTATTTTCTGGTACCTCCACAGGAACTACATTCTAATAGTTCAGCCATGGGTGGTCACTCAATGTAATGAAGGGAATGAGTCATTCTCCTGTGATATAGGAATAAAAAATATCATGAAGTACTGAAATGGCTTACTCAAACTGCAAATTATTTACGTTAAAACCTTCTTATTTTACTTATTTCTAAGTTTAAATACGCCAGAGGCTAACATAGATACAGTCATTCCACCGCGCAAGTCTGTTGATGCATTTTGCGCAGCGCGACGTAGTCCGAACGAGCCGGAGTAAAATGGATTCTTCTTGCAGAATTATTTTTAAAGAACTTGGAATAATGACTCTTCCCTCAATGTATTTGTTTGAAATATTAATGTATTTGAAAAAACATAGTAGTGAATTTATTGTTAACAAAGACATTCACAGTTATAACACAAGAAGTAAAGACGACATTCCTTGCATGCACATAGGACAAATATATACAATAAATCAGTTACGCACAAAAGTACTCTATTACACAATCCACTTCCATCATGTATAAAAAATTAGGTCTCTGTCAATAGCTTTAGATCCATACTTAAAAGGTACTTGATAGAACATTGCTTTTACTCGGTTGAAGAATATGTAGAAAATAATTCGTATACGTAAAATTAAATGTATAGTAAGTAAATTAGTGAAACCATAAGAATCTATATGTAATAATAATATGTATGTTTATGTATACTGGTACATATATAAATGATATGTCCAATTTCGGTGTATGACGATGAACGGATGCAATAAATTATAATTATGATTATGATTATGATCCCTTTCGAACTTTCTCGAAATATTTTGCGCCTTTTACATTAAATGCGATTTAGGTTAGATTAAGTTAAATGAGTAAAGTGCTGTTAGATTTAATGTCCCTGTACTAAGCTTTTCAAAAATCTGATTCTTCAAATGGCCTACTCATGGCAGAATCACACTCAAAAAGAAAAATCGAACTGTTTCCCAAAATTGTATCACGAGGCAATGACAAACTTTTGATTTTATTTATGCTACGGCATCTAAGACTGTTTTTTTTTTAAAAAAAAGGCTGAACACGTAGGAAACCAAACGAAGCAATGATAATATATTATTTTTCAGCCAATGGACTTACCACCCATATCTGCATCAGGCACATTCACAAATCTATCCCATATTTAGCACTGGTTAAGAATAACTAGTCAAGCAAGTAGTAATTTTACTGTCAAAATATGTGAGTGCGTATGAAAGAGGACTGTTTGGGATAATAATTTCCACTGACGGAACATGCCTGTATAATGTAGGAAACAAGTATTTTATGTTTGGAAGTTTAATGTTAACAGCATCAAAACATTACAAGGACTATAGTTGAGTTCAAATGTGTGAATACGATCTCAAAACGTTTGTTGGATTACTCGTATTCTTAAGTTTCTTGCACTATAACCTCCGTCGATGACGCGCCTGCTCCCGAGAGACGGACTCTCGCGTGGGCACCTTTCTATGATCCTGCCCTGACACTGTAAACTAGCATTCTCGATTCTAATTTTATTTTTAACTTCGTATATGCGGCATGTGTCTGAATACCCATTGTAACTTACGGGAAAGTCATCGTAAAATTAACCTGCACGCATGAAGGGAACTCCTACTTTAAGAAATAACTTATGAAATACTATGTGTGAATCCCGTAATAAAATAATTGCATGTTTTATAATAGGACAACATGTAATAGTTTCCAGGGTACTAGTCTGCAAGCATAACATCAATCTGTACGGAATTATTTTTTATTATCCCAGATTAATAACTCTAGAAAACGTCTTATTAAAGCAAGAAAATTAGAATATATTTATTTTTATTTAATGAACTCTTCCTTCTTAATCTACACCCGATATTTTTGTAGGGGTATATTAAGTCCTAAAATTAATACTTATACCTATCATTGCCTCAAAATTTATCAATAATTATGGGCATGCAAGCACTGTAGCTACATAAATCGTATATATTATGAAGAAAAGTACTAACAATATCTTCCAGCCCAGATATTAGCCTTTCTTTATGATCATAAACACACTTTTGAACATCAGATAATTATGGAAAAGAGTAATAAAAATATATTTATTGAACACTTGCCGGTATGCCTCACTACGCCATCATAATTGTGTATTTTCCTGCAATCAATTCGAGCGCTGATTGACTTTAGAATGCTCTTGAAATGGATTGTTTAGAACAGGACTGACACGAAATCACTTGAACGAAACTATTCAATTCAAGACAAAAATTACGTCAGTGCTGACGTTTTTTTCATCAAATAGTCTTGAACAAGGCTCCTGTTCAAGCTTTCTTGAATCGTCTACAAGCAGTATAAGATGTACTTTTGACGTGTGCAAAGTAACCCGGATTAAAGCCTGAAACCGCCTTCTTCCAGTTTTACTCTTTTTACGACATAAAACGTTTCACATTGCAATTTCAACTGTTGCATTAAAGTCTCATTATACACACTAGTATTCTACAAATATGATTTAACTTTGACGGAAAATCTTGTACGTGATACCTTTCAAATTTTGTTGGCCTTTACAGTGACTGCTTTCCACGCCTCTAAAACAACGAATTCTCCCTTTAATTAGAACTAATGTTAACCACCATTGTTAAAGCCAAAATACAGTTAGATGTTCTATCTTACGGTGGCAGTTGAAACTTCCTCTTTACTGTTCATGGTTTAGCCAACAGAGGACTGAAACTCTTTCATATTTTGTGCAAAGCAAGCCCATCTTACGGTATCTTAGTATCTAGGTATATTATAAAGAGCCATACATGAGGAATACAGAAATATGCATACTATAAATTTCATCAATTATTTTAAAATTGTACTCATTCTTTATGACATACAGATCTTTACCTTACAGGCACACATATTGACAGACATATCTTACAAGCTTTTAATGTTTACCGATTATCACTATCTCTTTGCTTTACATAATTTCAAGTTTGAAAATAATATTTTACAAAAAAAATATATAAATTCAATATTCGTGGCAACCACCCTCCCTCCGGCCCGTACCAACTCTTGTGAAGAGACAAATATTAATTATTTATTGACTTTCGTTGATCTCCCACAAAACCATTTATTCTTTAAGACTTATCTTCGGTGTTGTGAGACTATTCTTTTTTCCTTCCTAATTACATAAAACTATTTCTTGTGTGCCGAAGAAAGCTAATTATTCGGATGTCTAATGAAATTCATGTGTGTCTGAGAATTTAGTCAACGTTTCTCTTCCGTAATTTTGTGCATTCGTAGTTAAATCGCGAAAGTGTTTGTTTATGTTATATAATGTATTATGTCAATGTGTATTTTATGTAATAAAGCTGAGAGAGCTCCTTTCCCAACTATCTGTCCATCTCTGACGTTATGAGTACCTGTTGGGACGAAAACATCTCATCTACACGTGTCTGGAGTCAGCAGAATTACCAGAAGATCTTTGTCTTTAAATTCTCCCTCCATCCCGGAAACAGGGAGTCGCACGAAGCCATTGGAGCCGCTTAGAGACTTTGGAATCGGTTATCAAGGTTAGACTCTAGAGCTTGTCGGGAGTCGTTACGGGGAGTGCACGGCAGTCAATAGGGCACTCCGAGAGCAGCTTACAAAACGAATCGAAGAGTCTAAAATTCGGTTTTCGACATATTGAACACCAGACGAACAACAGGAGGAAGCCCAGCAGAGAAGATGAAGCTACAGGTACTGTGACGTCAGATTTCTTCCTTTCTCTTCCTCACCTCT